>NC_059386.1:34215191-34515191 GCF_019703515.2 Myxocyprinus asiaticus | reverse complement strand
CCAAGAGTCAGCCGTGGAATGTACTAGAAGAAATTAATAGTGCTAACTAGACAAGAACCATGCATTCTTTCTCAATTCTCTCTCCCCTGAAATCAGCACTTTGCATGCAAAACACTTTCACTCACGGTTTTTTACATCAATACATTTCTAGCAGGATTTAACCGTTTGGAGGTGGTGTGAGAGTCTGCTGACATTATACTCTGTCTTCTGTCGACCTGCAGGCGTCTGGTAAATCGCCTGGACAGCATGAAGCAGACAGCCTGCGGTGACGGCTACTCCCGGTGTTTGCTCTGCGGCCAGCAGTTCGGCCTGGTGGGCATCAGCGCAGTTGTTTGTGCCGACTGTAAAAAGGTATATATACATTCGTCAACTCTGGAAAGCTTCGACTTTCTGCAATTATCTAATGCACACAGAGCACGTCTTCCACTAATGAATGTCCCAAAATAACCAAGTAGAAATGAGCGGCACGCACTTATCTTTATTATGCCCTGCCATTACTGACCCTTGTGCACATTTAAGATGGATGCCAATAAGTCTACATGATCTACAGCAGTTGCTCTCAACTGGTAGGTTGTGACCTGCAGATCTGTTCTAATAGAGTCAAGGACAGCAGTAAAATTCAATGCTAAATGCAAATAATAAAATGCACTCACCATATGAATGTGCATAATTAGAATAGCTAAAAATAAATGGATAAATACATTTTTAAAAGGAAGGAGGAAATGGTTCCCATTTATTTTGTTGTTTACCTCCAAGACATCCAATCAAACTTTATGGTATTTATCACAAATTTATCTGCCATCTTCAGGGTTCTCACTCTTTTCAATGCACAATTTTCCAGGACATCTCCAGGATATTTTATGGCCCCAACAAGTGTAATATTTAAGCAAAAACACGCGTCTATTTAAATCGTGCTTTTAGCGTGTGGGCACATGTGGCTCAGGTGGTAGAGTGGGTTGTCCACTAATCGCAGGGTTAGCAGTTCGATTCCCGGCCCACATGACTCCACATGCCGAAGTGTCCTTGGGCAAGACACTGAACCCCAAGTTGCTCCCAATGGCAGGCTAGCACCTTGCATGGCAGCTCTGCTGTCATTGGTGTGTGTGTGTGTGTGTGTGAATGGGTGAATGAGACACAGTGTAAAGCACTTTGTAGAAACGCTAAGGTTAAAAGGCGCTATATAAGTGCAATTTACCATTTCTGTGTGTTTTTGACGGTAGTTTCTCACCTCCAGATTCACAGTTCGTTACATGGCCCAGTTTGATTATTAATTCCTGTAAAGCTGTGATTTAATTAAATAAATACATAGTCTGCATGTGCTGTGCACTTCGGAGTGTTCTGCTCTCTGTCATCTCACACACACAAGAGCGCGCATCATAATCATGATGAGGTGTTTTCAGTGTATAAGCGGCCAACTTCACACGTTCATTTTGAAGCGTGCATCACTTGCAGATTATATATTTCTTTAATTATATCTCTTTTTCAGTTTAATTATCACACTAGGACATCATTTTTGTTTATATTTAAGCATACATTTTTGTCCAAATGTGTCGTATTCCATGACATTCAGCTAATGCCATTTTTATGACTAGATTCCGTGATTCAGTCCATGTTTTCCGCATACTACATGTGGTTATATTATTGCATTATAAACAGACTCCGACTGTTGGATTATTGAACATTAATTCACATCTCAAGGTGCGAAGGCTGAATCATCATGCTACCAACTCAGGGTGTGAAAAAATCTGTGGTCCGACAGTCAAATGTTTTTGTGGTTAACATAACAGCAATGTTGGAAAGAAATCTTATTTTGTACTATATCAATAGTTAAACTATTGTGTTGGAGCAGAGCAGAGATGACAGCAGATGAGCAGAGAAAGTACATGATAAGACTTCGTTCATGACAGTCAACCGGTGACATTGTTTCACAATGCTCAGCTGCCGGCAGTGACAAAATGATACGAATTGTACATGTAACAAAAACCTTGTTAGCAACACAAACAGTTTTATTAAACTAAAATATTTTCCAGGACTGGAAAACTGCATTGCAAAATTCCAGGTTTTCCAAGATGCGTGAGAACCCTGCACTTGGTTGAAGCTAGCCAAATTAGGCATTAGCCAACATGGACAGATTGCATTATATGCCCTCATCCTCGAAAACCTTGAACAAAACTACACAAGGTACAAGAAAATATGACCCAGACTACAATAAATACCAGTTCACTTCCAACGAGGATGAACACGATTAGTGCCGACCGCAATGTGTTTTGTGCAGTGAATTGTTAGATAAACCATTGAAATTTGTGAGACACTTGTTTAAATCTGACATATTATTGGGCCTATGCAGTTAATAGAATTATTGATACACTGCAGCATTTGATGTTACAGAGGTGTTTTGTTTACTTTTGGTGCTGTGTTGGGCTGCCACTTAATGTAAAATCCTGGTGGTGAAGTAAAACCAGTTGAGAACCACTGCTCTACAATAGGTTGAACTGCATATAACCATAGAGCAGCTCTGTGGCCCATCTTTTGTGATGTAGACAAATAGATCAATAGATACTTCATTGATCCCAGAGGGGAAATTCAGTGTATGAGCAGTTTTTCAGCACTGATGGAACTCCAGAGAAGGTTAATGCCATCTGACTGCATTTACACCTGCGCAGTCTCCTGAGGCTTGTTTGTGTGTTTCACCCCCACAGAACATGTGCACCAAGTGTGGCGTTCAAAGCAGCACTCGTTCCAGTCCAATATGGCTCTGTAAAATCTGCTGCGAGCACAAAGAGGTGAGAAAGAGATCAACATATCTGCTTCAAACGTCTTCTGAAAAATGTGATATGGTGTAACTACAATACTATTGAGTCAGCCTGATGTGGTTGATATACCATCATGCACGGCAGTGATTCCCTGTAATCAGTTCCTGTTTAAACAGCAGTTTCACAAAGTTTTATATTCAGAAAAGGGTGCAGTATAATGCCGTTCGAATTTTAAGACGAGCTCCAAAGAAGACAAAAAACACCATAAAGGTGCCGTTAAAGTAGTCCATGAGATTTTTGCGCTATATTCCAAGTCTGAAACCATACGATAACTTTGTGTGAGGAACTGAAACATTTAAGTTGTACTACATTCCACATATTCAGTGTCAATCAATGATGTAAAACCTGGTGTGATGTCTCAGACCCCGTTTCCACCTGGTATTACAATGCATTTCAGGTGATCTGATCACATGTGGCCAGCCCTAAATACAGGTCTAAACATGGTCTAAACTGTTTTGTGATCGGATCACAAAAACCACATACGAATGTGTGTCCACATCACATTTGAGGTGTAAACACTAATCCGTCCTGTATGCGTCCTGGCAGTAGTGAAGCGCCACCCCTCACCTGCCAACCAACCAATGCGCTAAAACAAGAGTTTTAAACTTTCCTTGCAAAAGGAAATAACCATCCGATCTGAAATTTGTAAAAAGCGGATACATTCACAATCACAAGAGCTTCACGGATCTTCTTCAATGTGTCCAATTTCAAAACAGACGAGAAGCACGATCACCTGAAGCTCCTTTAATACATGTAATCCACTAAAATAACAGATAATTCTGCTTGACGTGTTGCGTTTGTGCTTAGATTAAATTTCAACCGCATCTGGGAGAAACAGCGCACCGTTTTTTTCGCACTTTCTTTGTCTTTTCATGCAGTAACACACTGACATAGTGACTGATGTATGTTGTCATGAAACAGAGACCCTCCCCTCCAAATCCGAGCACAAGTGGTCACAGGAGACGCATGTAAGCGACCAGGTGTAAACAGCGATTTGTCTCGCCTGACCACATGTGATCAGATCACCTGAGACGCATCGTAATACCAGGTGGAAACAGGGTCTAAGAGCAAGGAAACAACTGATGCTTCAGAGCTTTGGAGGAAGGGGAGAGTATCAGTAAATAACGACTTAAATTTGGTCTGTTGTACACCTTCAGAACACATGGAATTTAGCACACAAGTTGTTTGTAACATTTTATGGTGTTTTTTGGACAGACATTGTCACTATAATCTGTCCTTGAACATGAATATTCTTTAGAATTTCTCCTTTTGTGTTCCACAGAAAAAATTACAGCATAATGACAGAGGTGAACTTAGTGAACTATTCTTTTAAGAACTATTCTTGAGTGTGTAGACACACAAATTAATTACGGTTTATAACTTAGAAATATAAATAGATAAGTAGTTCTGCACCTCTGACTTTCCAGAACACTTTTGTCTGATTAGATGATTCATCCATTTGATGATGTAAGTCACGGTGAGTCTCTGTTGTCAGACGAGGTCAGTCGCAGCAGGAGATGCGACACTCTTTAATGCAACAGGATCGTGAAGCCCGAATCCCATTTCCATTTAATCCGCTGAGTCGCATACATTTTATTTTAGAATAACACGGCAGGGCTGAGTTTCTATATTTTCGAATTCCAGCTCCCTGCTGATGCAGATTTGGGTGGTAATTGGCCAAGATGAGATTTCCAGATGCTGTAAAGGAAAACATAAACTTATGTAATCCAACATCATTTTTGCAATTACCATAGAAAATCCATCCTGCTTTCTGAGTCTCTAAACTCTAGGTAATGTTGTTTCGTATATTTTATCTTCCAAAATTCAATTGGGTTTGAAGATTGTTTTTTATACTGTGACTTGGGTATAAAATTACTAGGAGCTTGGAAAGTGGAACAGCAACAACGGAGAAACAAATATGCAAAAAAGCTGATTCTTAAAATGAAATTTACATTTTCCCCCTTGGCTACAGCCTGTTTTAGGCCACAATTAGTTTAGCGGAGTCCTACAATTCACTCAGACAAGAAGGAGTTCAAGGGTTTGCTAAACTAAGCATAAATGTCTGTTATTAGTGGCGAATTAGAATAGATCAGTGGACTAATTGTAAATTGAAGTTGACAAATGAATATGTGTTCTCTCCCTAAGATGCTGAAGCAGTCTGGTGCCTGGTTTTTCAAGGGTTTTCCACAGCAGGTTTTACCCGCTCCTTTACCGATCTCTAATCGGAGAGAGCTCAGTACTTCGAACACGCTGGCTTCTACAAACCCATCAAACAATCAGGAGTCTTCTGTACCTTTACACCCACAAAATGGAGGTAAACTTAGATGCTGTGGCCATATAGATATGGCAAAAGTAGAAAGAGTAGTATGGGTAGTGTGCCATTCCAAACTCAGCCTATGATTGGCTGTGTTCGGAAGAGCATACCACCATGTATGACTTATTACATCTGCAAAATGTGCAGTATACAGTAAGTTATATAATGACTACTGTATCCAAAATGCATTTGACCTTCCATTTCCAATGTGATTTTTAAGTGTGATCTCTATTTTGATCAGACTGCCAATACTGTATTTAAAAAATAAGTTTTTACATAAAATTGAATTCAAATAGACAAAGTGGATTTGAGGAAATTGCACGCGCAAAACGCTAATAGGCTGGGTCAAATGCAATTTAATTCTGAGGTTCTTCTCCGCCACTGTCTGCATCCTATTATATACAGCTCTGGAAAAAATTAAGAGACCACTGCAAAATGATCAGTTTCTCTGGATTTACTGTTTATAGATATGTGTTTGAGTAAAATGAACATTTTTGTTTTATTCTATAAAGTACTGACAACATTTCTCCCAAATTCCAAATAAAAATATTGTCATTTAGAGCATTTATTTGCTGAAAATTACAACTGGTCAAAATAACAAAAAAGATGCAGGGTTATCAGACCTCGAATAATGCAAAGAAAACAAGTTCATATTCATTTATAAACAACACAATACTGATGTTTTAACTTAGGAAGAGTTCAGAAATCATTATTTGGTGGAATAACCCTGATTTTCAATCACAGCTTTCATGTGTCTTGGCATGCTCTCTACCAGTCTTTCACATTGCTGTTGGGTGACTTTATGCCACTCCTGGCGCAAAAATTCAAACGGCTCGGCTTTGTTTGATGGCTTGTGGCCATCCATCTTCCTCTTGATCACATTCCAGAGGTTTTCAATGGGGTTCAGGTCTGGAGATTGGGCTGGCCATGATAGGGTCTTGATCTGGTGGTCTTCCATCCACACCTTGATTGACCTGGCTGTGTGGTATGGAGCATTGTCCTGCTGGAAAAACCAATCCTCAGAGTTGGGGAACATTGTCAGAGCAGAAGGAAGCAAGTTTTCTTCCAGGATAACCTTGAATGTCCTTGAACCTTGAATGTCCTTCACAAAGACGAATCTGCCCGATTCCAGCCTTGCTGAAGCACCCCCAGATGATCACAGATCCTCCACCAAATTTCACAGTGGGTGCGTGACACTGTGGCTTGAAGGCCTGTCCAGGTCTCCGTCTAACCATTAGACGATCAGGTTGAGGATTGGTGATGATCTGGGGGTGCTTCAGCAAGGCTGGAATCGGGCAGATTCGTCTTTGTGAAGACAACAGGTGGAAAAATATTAATACAAATTAAATCACAAATACAACTGTAAATACAAACATGATTATAATAATAATTGAAAAATAAACCATGGCCTAAAGATAGTTTAACACAAATCTCATAAAACAGCGATCATCATGGACATAATCTGATGTTCCACTATATTTTCAGAATTTGGACATGAACTTTATTACCACCTGCTGGTGGAATTTAGACTTGCGTGTTTTTGAAACATCTTAGCACAATGACCTATTTCTCTAGAAAATAGCAAATTCGCACCAGTTCACTTGCATACAATTCAACTCCAGTTTGCATGCATACACCCACAGATAGCGCAAACACTCCTTCCCATGTCCACTTGCACTGGCACGAAAATAGAATTACCGCTCACGAAAATTGGATAAGAAGTTGTGCACGGCCGTAGCACTACTTTTTACTTTCAAAAACAGAGCCTGCAATGTGATGAGATCATGTGACGGCAATATAGCATACTACTTTTTGAAAAGTTTATCTTAGCATACTGATAAAATTACTATTTTTTAACAGTAGGCTGTATGCAGTGTATACTGAGCTGCAATGTATTTTGCTCTCTATCTAGTAAGCTAGTATTCCATTTCGAACATAGCCTATGATTTAATTTTGCTTCAGATTGAAATATTCCTGATTACACATTCTGTATACTGTGCAGTTTTTGAATGTATTCACATCAGCCACATATAATGTATTTTGTCACTGTCATTTTTTCATAAGTCACAGTTCAATGGAATTGCTACATTATCATTCTAGAAGCTTCACTTCATTGTATTTCAGAAAGCACACAGGTAACCGGCAGAGAGCAGCAGATATCTGGTCAGTGTCCCGCAGTACATTTCATTAACATTTAATATCACTTGGAGGAAATGAGGCTTATGATTGCAATATCATATTCCCATTTTATTTGTCCTCAGCAGAAACGATGCACACTAAACGGGAGGAGCATTCTGCCATACCCCAAAGAGCCCTACAGGAAGACGGAGGGAGACAGTCTTTTAGCAGGAGCACAATTCAGTCCGAAGTTACTGTGGAAGGACAAATGTACTCACCTGTGGTGAAGAGAGAAGTACCGGTCCTGAGTTCCAGACCTCTAGCATCGAACTTCTCCACCACTCCCATCCAAAAAGGTGCTGAGAGAAGTCACGTATTATCTACATTATGTAGTTTTGCAGTTGTGCTGAAACTACCCTGCTGATCATCTTACACCAGTTGGAATTTCTATGCTTGTTTAAGCTGGTTTATGCTAGTTAGGTACTGGTTTTGTCAGTGGACCCGCATAACCATGCTGTTCATCAGCAGAAAATGCTGGTCAACCTGCATGCCCTTTCTTTTGAAGCTGGAAGACCAAGGAAGTCTTGCTGGGTTTATTTTATTTATTTATTTATTTTTTTATCCCCTTTTTATCCCCAATTTGGAATGCCCAATTCCCACTACTTAGTAGGTCCTGGTGGTGGCACGGTTACTCACCTCAACCTGAGACAGTCAGTCCGCGCATCTTATCACATGGCTCGTTGTGCATGACACCGCGGAGACTCACAGAATGTGGAGGCTCATGCTACTCTCCGCAATCCACACACAACTTACCACGCGCCCCATTGAGAGCGAGAACCACTAATCGCGACCACGAGGAGGTTACCCCATGTGACTACCCTCCCTAGCAACCGGGCCAATTTGGTTTCTTAGGAGACTTGGCTGGAGTCACTCAGCACACCCTGGATTTGAACTCGTGACTCCAGGGGTGGTAGTCAGCGTCAATACTCGCTGAGCTACCCAGACCCCCAGTCTTGCTGGTTAAGCTAGTTAGGAAGCCTGCACTAGGGGTGTAAATATTTGCTCTGACAACGATTGGATTGTGGTACATGGGATGTGGTAATCCCGAGTTCTTTATTCATTTTGGGATAGGGAGAGAGGAGGCTGAACGGAGATCTCCATTCATGAGACACCACACAAGACAAAAATGTTTTTTCTTTTCACGGTTGCCACCTGTCGTTGACCAATCACAGGTGACTGTATCAAAAGACATTTAGCTAACTGTTTAATTCCCTTCAGAACCGTCTGAAATTGCTCCCTATTCCATATATAAAGAGTGTTTTCGTTCACTGCCACATGACTGTCCACCAATCATCTTTATTTAAGCTAAGTTTTATTCGTGGTTAAACTGTAACACATTCTATGGAGATATAAAAGCAATATAAACATAATATATCATAATCGGGGAAGAAAGCAATAACACTGAACTTCAAAACGGTCAAAATGATGCAAACGCTTATGAATAATGACACAGAAAGCCAAACTTGGCAGCATCCATCCATCCATTTACACGCTTGTCCTACGGTTCGCAGGGAGTGAACTCAGCAGCATGAACTCAAAGTACGCTTTTTCATTTCAATCTCTCGTCCTCTACGTCTGTGGCAGGAAGGTTTGTGTAATATGAGACACCATCTGTATCACATTGGGTATTAATGTTGTAATAATGATCGGTTCTTAGTTTCCGTAATCAATTAATTTATCAATTAATCAATACATTTCTTTGTCAGATTGATGTGATGCATCGATGCATTTTTACACCCCTAGACAACAGCATACAAAACACAGTATAAACGGGGTTTTTTCATGAGGGTTTTAAATCAGCAATATGAAAATTAAAAATTGCACATGTCCTTCAAAATGGTATGGCAATGTGATTAAAGATGAGGGCTGGCAACCAAAAGGTTGTAGGTTTCGAATCCCACAAGGTTTGATCCATGAGCTAATGCCATT
Source organism: Myxocyprinus asiaticus (assembly GCF_019703515.2). Lineage (NCBI taxonomy): Eukaryota > Metazoa > Chordata > Actinopteri > Cypriniformes > Catostomidae > Myxocyprinus > Myxocyprinus asiaticus. Next base: position 34,505,957 of record NC_059386.1, on the reverse strand, counting down.
CTGCCCTTGATCAAGATGACCTTTATTTTTGTTATTTGTGATTTATAAAGCCTTAGTGTTTGACTTAATTTCCTGTTGCAGGGTCCAAAATAATTTTGCATACTCCAAGGCTAGTGTGACCACACAATGGGCCTCATTCATAAAACATGAGCAGAGCGAATTTTTGTGTAAATCGTAAAGCCGTTCTGACGTAAAATCTTGGATTCATGAAAGTTTTCGCATTTGCAAAACATTAGTTGGCACGAATGAAATTTACACCTGTTCCCGACCACATGTAAATCGTGCGTAAGACATCTGAACGTTTTTTGTTCTTTCAGGCAAACTGGCATGACTACGTTTTGATAGAAGTGAAATTGAATAAGTAATTAAAAAATGAACTAATAAGTAAATGAGTGAAATTAAGGGGCCTGGGTAGCTCAGTGGTAAAAGACGCTGGCTACCACCCCTGGAGTTCGCTAGTTCACTAGTTCGAATCCCAGGGCGTGCTGAGTGACTCCAGCCAGGTCTCCTAAGCAACCAAATTGGCCTGGTTGCTAGGGAGGGAAGAGTCACATGGGGTAACCTCCTCGTGGTCGCTATAATGTGGTTCATGGGGCGCATGTTGAGTTGAGCGTGGATGCCGCGGTGGGTGGCAACGCGCTCAACAAGCCATGTGATAAAATGCGTGGGTTGACGTGTCAGACACAGAGGCAGCTGGGATTCGTCCACCGCCACCTGGATTGAGGCGAATCACTACGTGACCGCAAGGACTTAAAAGCGCATTGGGAATTGGGCATTCCAAATTGGGTGAGAAAGGAAAATAAATAAATAAAAAATACAAAATTAAGTGAAATTAACCTTAAAAAATTACATAAATTAGTATTAAAAAAAAGTGCTTTTTTTGTTTTCAAACCATAGCCTATACTTATTTAGAAACATTTCTTTACTGCTTAAATATATTTTTTCAAAGTATAATTTTCCCCAATTTTTCCAGCAGAAGTGCTTGATTTTTCTCAGAAAAATGAATGTCCTCTAAAGTGACTGGTTGGTCAGTTTTTTTATTTGATATGAGCTCTATAATTTAGGTGTCATCATTTAGTATAGGCATCAGTAAATCGCGTTCAGCTGATAACGTATGGTCAATGCTTATGCTGTTAAACCCATAAATAAACACATTGTGCATACATAATACAACTGGGAAAAAATAGCAAAAACCCATACACTGTTGTATAGCTTGCAAATCGGTAATATCTTACAGCGTTTCGGTCAAAGATCTTCTTCAGGCATTTTTTCTTCAATTTCTCTGAAGATTCTTCCAGTTGTAAGTAGCCTGTATCACTGTTGCCAGCATGATTTATCTACAAAGTTTCACAAATGATGCTGGTGATGCGCTGTGAACTGAACCAGAGAAGGTTAATGGTAGTGGACATCCTCCTCCCAGCATGAACTGAACATTTTTTACACTCATGTCAAACCATTTTTATTGACTTCTTGAACTGTTTGATTTGCGTCATATGACAGTAAAAACATGCAATGACAGTAAGTCCTCACTTTCATTGAGACGCATCTCCAAATTTTACAATGTGAATGCACTTCATTCATAAAAACGATTTCATTACTTTTCCCTTTTCTGCATAGAGGTTAAGAGTGTGTTGGGTAACGTTACTCTTAAAAGTAACTCGTTAGAATATTGCGGTACTCCTTAAAAAAGTTACTTAATTAATTAAAAAGTTACTTTTTCTCACAGACAATTTCTCTTCTGCTATGCTGTGCATTCCATACAAATAAGCCATGCATTGCATACAAGAGGCATTACAGGTCATGCTAGCTACTGTACAACACTCATGTCAAAACAACATAGTAAACAAACAGATATTTAGAAAGCACTGTAGGTCTTCACCTCATATTTACAATAAAGAATCAATAACATGAATATGCATGATTTGATTTTCCATCAACATGGCAGTATGCCAATATGAATAATGAAGAATAACCACTGTCTTACCTAAAGTAGCAAAGTCCAACACTTGAACCTGCATCATCTATGTCATCATATGCTGCCTATCGACAATGCCAGTCTAACAGGTTCAAGGAATAAGTCTGATGAATAAATGAATATTTTTCACTTAAGTCATCTGGCACATTTTGATATAACTTGAATGGAATAGTTTTTAATGTTACCTAAATGTCATAAAAACGGTTTGTTTCATGAACTACTTGTTTATTATAAAACAAAAATGTAGAAAATTTTCTCTGCAGACACAATCGATGTAGAACGTTGCTCGCAGCCGCTGATCCAGAGTCAACTTTTCTCATCCCATTATCTTTGTTACAGTGAGCTCTAACACGGAGCAGTTCGGCTGCATAAGTCCATAAATTGAGCGAGTATTTCACCCTGTGTATCATGACGTTGACTGTTGGGTGCTAGAGCTTCTTGGTTGGGCGTTCCAATTTCTCCCATTCTTTTAAATAGAAGTGACTCGTCTCTGCTAAATAGTCTCTGGCCTCACAGTCTATATAACTACAATGGCAATCATGCATTACGTCTCCTCCCTGAAGTTTGCACACTTTTACTCCTGATTTCTTGCAATACAGGGACAGTAGAGGTGTACAAAAGCAACGACTTTATTTAAAAAGTAACTCAGATATTATGGTCTAAAATAAAAAATATTGCATTACTTTACTCGTTACTCTAAATAAAGTAATCTGATAACGTAACATACATTACTTTTATTGCGTTACCCCCAACACTGGTTAAGAGCATTTACAAGTGAGTCTGGTGCCTTCCTTATTTGGTGTTTTCATGGCCGTGGATTATGATAATTGTGAATGAATGTGCACACACTCCTTATTTACTAATGTTTGGAATTCAGTAACATACACACGTTTTACTAACAAATCTGGGAAGTATGAAGCATTTGTGAATTGGGCAGAACGTTTTCGGGAAGGTACATTTTATGCGCAAATTACTCTGAATTTACTCATATATTTACGAAAGTTTCATGAATGAGGCCCATTGAGTGTACTGTAAGTTGCTTTGGATAAAGGCGTCAACCAAATGACTTATGATTGGTTGATGCATTTGGAGTTATTGATTTGGGTGCTTAACTCAGTGATTACATGGTTTCCTTCCTTAACTGTTGAGTAAAACACGGTCGCAATGTCACAGATTTTGCTCATTCAGAATCCTCACAATAAGTGCACGTGTCTCTAACTCGCTAGGAATTCTAGATCCAGTGAGTCGACCGGAGGCCAGGGCACCACCTGCTATGCAGACCGATGCACGTTTGCCAGCTGCCAACTGCGTTTCTGCTACACGCCAGCCACCACCCCCCACTGCAGAGGATGAAGAGGACGCCAACAGCTACGACTCTGATGATGCCAGTAAGATGTTAATTTGCACTGACATATGGAAATGTTTGCACCCTACGGGAAGCACACTGAACAAAATGGTTTACCGTAGAATTCTTGCATCACAGAACGCAATAATCACCAGACATTTGATTGAGATTGAAGTAAGATTGTAATTCTTTGTGCAGTTTCAGCCATCTTTGGTGTAAGCCTTAAATGAAATGTTCTCTTTTGCTTCTAAGGTCACAATGATGGTGTTTTTGTCGTATATCCTGTGTCACGCCACTTATATGACGTTGTCCTCTTTTTAGCCACCCTGGGCATGTTAGAGTTCAGTCTGCTCTATGAGGAGGAGAAGAATGAACTGCACTGCATTATAATCAAAGCAAAGGTATCGTCATCCTTCCCCAGAACAGGCAGTTTCAATGAAATATGTTTCTGTACTGGGAAAACACATCATGAAGGGTTTTTTAACTTCACAATGCCTATAACTTTAAACCATAAAATGACTTCTCTTTGGTGCAGGGTCTCAAGGCCATGGACTCTAATGGTCTGGCTGATCCTTATGTTAAATTGCACTTGCTTCCAGGAGCCAGCAAGGTAGTAATCTTAAAAAAACTCCTACAGATGTTGAATGTGACTGGCTGACTGAGTTTAAATTGTGTTTTGCTGTACACGTTGTCAACTTTTATAAAATGCACACAATGTGATTGATATATGACTGTCATATTTTGTCAATTTCTCAGTCAAACAAGCTACGAACCAAGACTCTTCGTACCACCTTGAATCCTGTGTGGAACGAGACCCTTGTTTATCATGGCATCACCAATGAAGACATGCAGAAAAAGACACTCAGGTAGAACCAGCTTTATCAAATGTAATCATATTCCAGTGGTTCTCAAGTGGTTTCGCTTTAGTTTTGTATCAAGTAGTGACCCAAAATGGTTTAAAAGTGGCAAAATATACTTATAATCAAGACTGCCATTTATTAATATTCCCACAAACTGAATAGGCCCAACAATATGCAAACTTATTAACATGACATTGGTTTAGTAGAAAAATGTACAGTTTTGTAATTGTAATAGTTTCATAATGGTTTTTACATTAAGCATGTTTTTTCCCCTGAAACAGATCAGAACAGTTGAGAACTACTGTCATATGCAACTGAAGCTTTCTGAAGTAAATGTGAAAAAGCAACGTAATGCCTAACGTAATAATTATTGTTTCTTAAAGTCATTAGCATGATGGAATGAGCTAATTGTTTTCATTTGCAAATTACAAGATTCTTGGAGAGCATTCAGTTAGAATCGTTTGGACTTAATGAAAACCATGACATTTCCCAGAGTGGAAAGGGTCAACATCCGGATTGTTCCCTTGCAGGCTCTCTGTCAGTGATGAGGACAAGTTCGGCCATAACGAGTTTATCGGGGAGACGCGAGTGGCCTTGAAAAAACTCAAGCTGAACCAGAAGAAGAACTTCAACGTATGTCTTGAGAGAGTGGTTCCGGTGAGTGGACAGTATTTACTGAAATTTATTATTTCAGTATTAATGTAATATTAATATAAACTTATAATGAGGGTTGCATTGTGGTTAACTGACTGATGCCTGTCCTCTGGTGTGCAGGTGAGACGTACAGCTGCCACAGGGGCGTCTCGTGGCATGGCGCTCTATGAGGAAGAGGTAACATAACAAATATGCACTTTGAGTATCAGTATATTCATAGTGGTGCGATTACAAATCACATCGGATTAAAATTTTATAAAGAATAGTTGCCTCAATTTACTCAGGTAGAATCCATTGATGAAGTCTAGTGGTTAACGGTTTGGGCTGGTTATCGAAGGGTTGTAGGCTCAAACCCTGCAAAGACTGGTCCATGAACTAACACCACTCTGCCCTTGAGTGAGTCATATAACATCATGTTGCTCCAGGGAGTTTTCCTGTAGCTTAGAAAGTATTACACTGTTAGAGCAAGGCACTAGCATTGCCAAAGGCCATGTGTTTGATTCCCAGGGAACGCAGCAACTGAAGAAAAGTCCCTGAATGCACTATAAGTCGCTTTGGGGGAAAAAAGATTGAGCTTAATGATTAATTAGAGTCTATAGGCCAAGGATACATGGCTGTACTCATCTTTTGTGTTTTTGTTTTTTAGTTAAAGAATGATGAAGAAGAAGAGGAGAGGGGACGTATTCTGGTTTCTCTCACCTACAACAGCCAACAAGGTCGCCTGATTGTGGGTGTGGTTCGATGTGCTCATCTCACGGCAATGGACTCTAATGGCTATTCTGACCCCTTTGTAAAGATGTAAGAATAAAAGCCAATAAAATAATGCACAAATTCAATAAAACCGAAAAACTGTGTATTCAAAATGTTGTGAATTTCTCTGTAAGTGAACCATTTGCTTGGGATTTTGTTGAATAGTTCTTGCGAGACTCAGACTTATTTAAAGATCACAAAGACGCTGTGTGTCCTTGTGTCTCTGTATTCGTGCTCTTTTGCAGCTGCTTGAAGCCTGACATGGGGAAGAAAGCAAAGTATAAGACTCAGATCAAGAAGAAGACCCTTAACCCCGAGTTTAATGAGGTACTCTTTCTATCCGTCTCTGCTGATATTACATGCAATGAGCCTCTTGACATCCTGGACACTGACGTGGCACCATGACAATGCTTTAATACGCTCTGACACTACAATGAAAGGGAGCTTTCTTTTGGCATATGTTGTGTATAATGCGGAAATGATCTGTCATTTTTTTTATGTTGAAAATATGTTCTTTTTTTTGTGATTGCAGGAGTTTGGCTACGAGATCAAGCATGCGGAATTGGCGAAAAAGACTTTGGATATCTCTGTCTGGGATTATGACATGGGGAAATCTAATGACTTCATAGGTGAGATGTAATAATGACTATGTTCCTTGATAAGGACTCTTAGGGTACATTAAGGATGATGGTTATGATAAAACTAGTCTTAGTCTCAGACGGCACGCCCATTTGCCATATGATGGATGTTATACACAAAAATGGCAAGAGCCCTCTAAAATTGACTGATATGTTTTTTATCAGGCCGCTGTGAAACAAAGTTGTGTTTGGAAGGTACCATGCTTTGCAAGATTTGCCAGTTTTATGGCATCAAAAGTTTGAAAGATATTGAGAGTTTTGTTTTGAGGTACTTGGTAGCAAGTACCAAGTATGCTTAGTAGCAAATCCTTATGTTTGAACGGACGTAATTTTTGATCAAATCTGCTCAATTTTAATATAATTTCAGAGACCCCAACCCTAAACGTCACATATAAAAGTGAACTCTGACTATGATTATATACATAGTATACGCTCACAATACACTTACAGTGGCATGCAAAAGTTTGGGCACCCCTGGCCAAAATTTCTGTTGCTATGAATAGTTAAGTGAGTAGAAGGTGAACTGATCTCCAAAAGGCATAAAGTTAAAGATGAAACATTCTTTTCAACTAAGCAAGATTAGTGTATTATTTTTGTTTTGCACAATTTTAGAGTGAAAACAAAGGAAAGGAGCACCATGCAAATGTTTGGGCACCCCAAGAGATTTTAGCTCTCAGATAACTTTTACCAAGGTCGCAGACCTTAATTAGCTTGTTAGGGCTATGGCTTGTACACAATCATCATTTGGAAAGGCCAGGTGATGCAAATTTCAAAGCTTTACAAATACTCTGACTCCTCAAACCTTGTCCCAACAATCAGCAGCCATGGGCTCCTCTAAGCAGCTGCCTGGCACTCTGGAAATTAAAATAATTGATGCCAACAAAGCAGGAGAAGGCTATAAGAAGATAGAAAAGCGTTTTCAGGTAGCCGTTTCCTCAGTTCGTAATGTAATTAAGAAATTGTAGTTAACAGGAACGGTGGAGGTCAAGTTGAGGTCTGGAAGACCAAGAAAACTTTCAGAGAGAACTCCTTGTAGGATTGCTAGAAAGGCAAATCAAAACCCCTGTTTGACTGCAAAAGACCTTCAGGAAGATTTAGCAGACTCTGGAGTAGTGGTGCACTGATGTACTGTGCAGCGACACCTGCACAAATATGACCTTCATGGAAGAGTCATGAGAAGAAAACTTTTCCTGCGTCCTCGCCACATAATTCAGTGTCAGAAGTTTGCAAATGAACATCTAAACAAGCCTGATGCATTTTGGAAACAAGTCCTACGGACTGATGAAGTTAAAATCTAACTTTTTGGCCGCAATGAGCAAAGGTATGCTTGGAGAAAAAAGGGTGCAGAATTTCATGAAAAGAACACCTCTCCAACTGTTAAGCACGGGGGTGGATCTATCATGCTTTGGGCTTGTGTTGCAGCTAGCAGCATGGTGAACATTTCACTGGTAGAAGGAAAAATTGATTAAATTAAATACCAGATAATTCTGGAAACAAACATCACACCATCTGTAAAAAAAGCTGAAGATGAAAAGAGGATGGCTACAGTATAACGATCCTAAACACACCTCAAAATCCACAATGTATGAGAGGCACAAGCTGAAGGTTTTGCCATGGCCCTCACAGTCCCCCGACCTAAACATCGCAAATCTGTGGATAGACCACAAAAGAGTAGTGCATGCAAGACGGCCCAAGAATCACAGAACTAGAAGCCTTTTGCAAGGAAGAATGGGTGAAAATCCCCCAAACAAGAATTGAAAGACTCCTAGCTGCCCACGAAAAACGTTTACAAGTTGTGATACTTGCCAAAGGGGGTGTTAATAAATACTGACCATACAGGGTGCCCAAACTTTTGCTTCAGGCCCTTTTCCTTTTTTGTTTTTTTGAAACTGTAAAAGATGGAAATAAAAAAGTAATGTGTCATCTTTAACTTTATGCCATCTTTTGCACGCTTAGCTATTCACAGCAACAGAAATTTTGATCAGGGGTGCCCAAACTTTTGCATGCCACTGTGTATACAGTACACTCTCAGAGAGTTGAACTGCAGCTGTCCTTTTTTGTACAGGTGGATGTCAGCTTGGTATCACGGCTAAAGGAGAGTGTTTGAAGCATTGGTATGAATGTTTGAAGAACAAGGACAAGAAGATCGAACGCTGGCATGTTCTGTTGAATCAAACCAATGTTGAGGCAGATGACTAAGATGTTATATCTCCAAAGATCTTCTCTTCCAACAGCATACGATACTATCTTCCTAACAACTTTATCTCATTTCCAAGGTTCAACTAGTGATAACAATACTTTTATTTCATTCAGAAAAAGCTTTTGTCCTTGCTTCCTGAAACCCCTTAAAGAGCTATTTTAATCATATAGCGGTTCAGCCAAGAAAACCCAGTTATTTTGTTCTTTGATGGAAAAAAATGACATGTATGATATTTTCATTGAGTAAAATGCCTTAAAAAACAAAACCTCGCGAATATATGTGACGTAGATATCTTAGTCATTGAACCCTGCAAACAAATATACTCAAGGACGCTTAAAAGGACTATTCATGTAAAACATATTGCCAATTCTTTAAGTAAAATAGCATGCAAAAATGCTATTTACTGTAGCTACAGTAGTGTACAATTTTAAAAGTATACCCTGTCCTTTTATGTTTTATTTATTCATATTTATATTTCAAGAATACTGTGTGTAAAACAAATTGTGACTATGAAGTGTAGAAAAGTAATGTTTTGAGTTTTGTGTATAAATGGCAGGTTGTCTTTTTTTAATACTGCATCAGTTGCATTAAAAAAAATGTCCTGTTGTAATGTGCATGGAATTCATGGACATGTGTTCTCCAATTATACGTTACTGTCATTGTTAATTTATTTCTGCATCTATAATATGTTTACAGGCATGAAAACAGGCTTGTAAACTCAAAATCCCCAATAAAGTGTTCACAGTAAGCTGTTGCCTATGGATCAGTGCATGGCGTGAACTGTTTATATATGCCGTAGTCAACTAGGATATTTCCTCGAGCTGTCTGGAATCTGGCACAAAGGTCAGCGGGTTTTAACAGTCTCTGGTGCGAGTTGCCATGTGGAGGGGGTTTTGGTGTTGTGTCTGATGTCAAGGTCATATTCTTTCAAATCACTCACAAAACTCTGACCTTCGTACAGTGACAACAAATCCAAACTTAACTGGGTCTTTTGTCTACTGCTGTCATGTTTACTCACATTATTATGTAATTGCTAAACCGCATGTTCCATCCAAGTTGTGCCCATTGCTCCCATGTATTAAAAAGAAAAGAGCGCTTCCTAGAATGGTACAGAGATTTCAAGTTCAGAGCGGCATTGAACGATATTGCAAAAATAGTGAGCGTAAAAAGTGCTATTTGCATGACTACAAAAAAAAAAAAAGCTTTCCAAATTAGTCACTTATCAAGTTAGGATGCTTACTTAGAAGGTAGCTGCCTATGTAGACAGTAGACAGCAACGTGCCACACTAGGTTTTGGAACAGAGCTGCTGAGAAATATAACGGACAAAACAGTAATGCATGGAAATAGCCTTAGAAAGAAATGAACTGTTCTGCATTAAGATTGTTTTTCATTTATATAGAATTTTTATAGAATTCCTTTATCAATTTATGGTGACTTTTTTTTGAGTCAGTTTTCCATGTGTATTTCCTAGGGATATTTTTCAGTGAATATCCATTACTTTGCACTACAGAAAGAAGAAAAGCCCATTACAGAAAATTACAGCACACTTGGGTTTTGACTGTAATGGCATAATTGCAATTATTCCAAATTGAGCTAAAAGCCAGGGTAAGTATCCCCCTGAGTTGAATGAAAACATTAACCTTATTTAGTTTCTCTTTGATTGCTATCTTGCTGCAATTTTCTTAACTTTCCCCCTCCTCATATGCCGGATGTTTGAATTACAGGTGGAAAGACCACCAATGAATGAGGTGTAATGGTTAACTTAATAGGAATGCATCCAATGGTGACAGGGCAGAAACTTTGAGCGAATCAGGCGAGGTTTGCACCAATCAGGGCAGGTGGACACGTGCAACAACCTCAAGTGACCTTTGCATCCTCATGTAAACACAGCAGTATCCCGCAGCTTCATTAATGCAACTTTTCATCATTTATTAATTTATTGTGCAAAAAGCATGCTAGAAAAATAAGGGCTTCTTAATGATATTTATTAACATTGGGCCTCATTTTTTAAACATGAGCAGAATGAATTTCTGTGTAGATAGTTTGTGAAACCATTCAATTCAATGCAACAATTTATAAAAGAATGTTTTTAAGGATAGAATACATTTCAGTGTAAAAAAATGTAATGAATCGTTCCTTTTCATGTTCAACTCATTGCAACGATTTACGTAAAAATGGTTTCATGGATAGAACCGATTTCTATATTAAGTGGGCAGAACAAATTATTATTATTATTATTATTTTTGTAAATTGTTCACAATATTATTCTTATGTACATTAACACATTCAACTCAGTGCAGCAGTTAAAATAGGTCTGGCTTTACGAATAGAATGAATTTCAGAACAAATATTTGTTATTCTTTTGTAACACCATTCTTGTGTAAGTGTCATTTTATTTTTAACTCAATGCAATAATTTACGTAAGAATGGTTTAACGAATTTCTGTGTAAAACAAACAAAAAATATATTTTTTGTTTGTTAAAAAATAAATATGTTTGGCTCGTATTTCTTGAATGAAGCCCGTTGAACATAATAATAATAATAATACACAGAAAGACCTATAACACCAAAATAATGCTGACCTTATTTAATCCATACACACAGATCTTATGGTTTTGAATCTGATGTTTCTTTCTCCTCCCACATGGAATTTGAATCTTTTTGTCACGTTGTAAAGAATTGTTTCAGCATGGGTGGTGATATATTAAATGTTTACAGCTGTAAGCATTGTTGACACTAATAAAAAAAATGATAGTGATCAGCAAATGAGATAATACTCATGTGACTGCAGGAAATAGGGTTGGGTTTACACTTCATTTTTACACTCATTTTTATTTTTAAGATTTATCATTTCAATTTCAAAACAAAATTCCATCAAATGGAACTGAGTAACATCTAACAAAAAAAAACAAAACAAAAAAAAACAATATATATATATATAAAATATTTTTTATTAATTTAATGTTGTTAAAAATGTCACCATTTTTATTTGATATGCTTAAAAACAGGCAAAAATATTTTTGTGTAATTTAAATTTTTTATGTAAACCATGTCTGTGTATACACTTCTAGTCTGAGTGTACACATCTGTGCTGCCAAGTCTGTATTTACCAAAGACACACCCCCTTCTGTTATCCCAACCCATCTGTCGACAGACGAGTCCACAATACAAGGAAAAGCCCACATACAGATCCGAGTATAAATAAGGAGAGGTTTGGACGTTCTCATTGTCAGAGTTGAGGGGTTAAAACCCCTGTAAACCAGCTGCACCTTTGGCCTTTAATTCATTTAAGTGCAAATATCAAAACTTCCTGCAAAGACTTCATGTAAAGTTAATCTTTTTTTGCCATTGCTGAAAATTGACCTATTTGGGCCAAAGTTATTGCATCCAAAAATGAACAGGCGTTTTCATGTAGTTCTGTGCCTTATCGTGCTGTTTCTTGATTGTTTCAGCGCGGGCATTTTTAAAACTTCTGAGAATAGCACTTTCTGTATTTGGACTAGATCCATTTCAGATGGGCAAACACATCATGCATTTCTTAGAAGGACTCAAAAAAGCAGAAAGACATCTCTTCTCTTGTATGACAGCATCTGGAACAAATACAACAGCCTTGTTAGTTGCTTAACAAGTAATGAGCACTCAGTTATTAAAAGTTACCTGTCCAAGTGTCTGGATTCGGGAGGTAGCTCTTTCTCCGAGACCCCTGATGTGCGCTTTAACATCAGTGAGCTTGTTGAACCCGGTGGCCCCTGTGAGGCTGAAGATACTACGAAGGGATTAACAGCATCTGTACGGAGGGCCAGAGACCTGCACGATGTTGACCTAGAAGGATCTGTTCACCAGGACAGCGGAGACAATTCCAGGTTGAAGCTACACCGCTCAAAGCGTGCATGGATGATTCCAGGGACCGTGTGGTGTGGCTCTGGAAATCGAGCCAATGACTTTTCTGACCTGGGTAAGTAGGATTATATCCATAAATATACACATATAGTATATGCCACATAAATATCTAATGTGAATAAAAATACTATGAGACCACATTTAAAATCTGAGATTCAAAATCTAATTTAAACCTAGAAATGAAGTTTCCAATCATGCTGGATAACATGATCATCATATAAAATACTCACTGATTCAAAAGTATAGCCACAAGACATAAACATTATGTTTGTTAACATGATTTTACTGTGATAAAATCACTTAATAACCTTTTCTGTGTAAAGTTATATGATGTGTTATGTCAATAACCCTATAATGACTGTAAAAATAACCATTTAAACAACATTACAGCTCAAATAACACATACGTTTTAACAGAAGAATTAATGTAAGTGCTTTTATAAAATTATAAGCTTCACATTTCTGCCTTTCAACCCTCCAAAAATTGGTCCCATTGACTTCCATTGTAAGTGCCTCACTGACAACTAGATTATACACCTGTAAATGAAACTGCAGTTACTGTAGTACACTCTTTCTTACCTGTTATCTTGCCTTCCGCAGGTGTGTTTCAAGAAACTGATAAATGCTGCCGAGAACACGACCACTGTAAAGACACCATCGCCTCTTTTTCGTACAACCACGGCATCTTCAACACAAACATCTTCACTTTATCACACTGCAACTGTGATAACAGGTACACCTCATTTCATTCATAAGTGCAGGCAATGCAAGCATCACTTCACTGCCGAGGCTACCTTCCAGCGTTGAAATCATTCTATGATGTCCTGTTGTGTAACGCAAGTCATGAGAGTTCTTCACAAAGCAAGCGTTTTAGATTACACATAGCTTGAAAAGCAAAGCTGCTGTATCTTATCTCAGTATAATCAGGCCTTGTGATATCAATGCAGGTTCCGAAGCTGTCTCCTGGGTGTTAACAGTACCATGTCTAACCTTGTGGGCTACGGCTACTTCAATCTACTGAAAATGCGCTGCTTTGAGTTCTCTCAAAGGATGCAGTGTGCAAGGAGAACGTGGTGGGGCATGTAAGTATTCAGTTTCATTTGACTCAGCTATTTTCTGTTGCAAAACACATCAATTTTTCAGAAACTATATACGTATAAATCTCATGAAGAAATGTTTGAGTCACAGAAGTTCAGAGGTCTAAAAGTGAGTTAAATGTTCTCCCAAACAGACGAGGTCTTTAAGGTTAATGCTCTATCGAGTTTTAAATCAACAAAACCTCCCTACCCTAAACTTAACCTAAATCTAACCAATAGTGCCATAAAAAGCAAATGTGAGATGAAAAACTCAATTGCTTAAGTAACCGTGTCATTTTGTGGTGCTATGACACTTTCGGCTCACGTGTTGACTTGCGTTCTCTTCAGGACTCGTATTCTGGTCTTTTGCAACTCAAGCACAACGCTCAATCTACCGTGCAATTTGACTGTGCTCAAACAAGCTTGCAAATGGGTCACTGACAAATAAGATTGTCTGAAATATTTTTAAAATAAAGTTTAAAAAACGTGTCAAGTTTGTAGACATCTGAGTTTATGTTGTTTTTACAATTTATAAAAGGACATTTATAGGATTTTTCAGGGTTGTGGATTCGAGTTGCATGACTTGGACTCGAGTCACAAATTTGATGACTTGCAACTCGACTTAGACTTTGACAACAATGACTTGTGACTTGACTTGGACTCGAGCCCTCTGACTTGGAAAGACTTTATACCTTCTAAAACCAAAGATCGGAGTCGTACATTTAAAAATGTGCAGCAAATCAGTGATTCATTTCCCCAATAAACAGTTGGCAATATAATTCGTGGATTAAATCTTTTTTATTTGTTGTGAAACATGATTTCATATATATATTGGACAAAATCTCACTTGACTTAGGACTTGACTTGAGACTTACTTGTGACTTGCAAAACAATGACTCTACATTTTTACCATTTTCTACAAAAAAATAAAATAAAGAAATATTTAATGACTTTAAAAATGTCATGTGGTGTAACCATCAAGTAAATGGTCTAAAATAGTTTCCTTGCGCCTTGAATACACGAGAGTGTACGCAACTTAATCTTTAATTTAAAAAAAGTTTTCAAACATGTTTCAAGGTGATTGATTTATTTGTATTTATTTATTTTTTTTACAAATGTCATGAATTTGTACATTTGTAAGTTTTCTCATTGTTACACCAATGACCAGAAAAAACAAATTGCCTTTTCATAAAAATTTTAAAATATTGATGTTTAATGATACAACAAAATAATGATTTGTTTTTTTAAAACTTCACACAGTCTTGTGGGCCTTTTTTTGATTGTTTTTTTTTTCTCCCCAATTTGGAACGTCCAATTCCCAATGCACTATAAGTCCTCGTGGTGGCATAGTGACTCGCCTCAATAGTGACGCCTCGAATCTCAGTTGCCTCCGCGTCTGAGACCGTCAACCCGCGCACCTTATCACGTGACTTGTTGAGCGCTACCGCGGAGACATAGCACGTGTGGAGGCTTCACGCTATTCTCCGCGGCATCCACGCACAGCTCACCACGCGCCCCACTGAGAGCGAGAACCACATTATAGCGACCACGAGGAGGTTGCCCCATGTGACTCTACCCTCCCTAGCAACCGGGCCAATTTGGTTGCTTAGGAGAACCTGGCTGGAGTCACTCAGCACGCCCTGGATTCGAACTCGCGACTCCAGGGGTGATAGTCAGCATCAATATTTGCTCCCAGGCCCCCTAGGTCTTCTCTGTTTTATGAATTTTGTCACCTGATAAGAAAATTGCTACCTACATGATGGTTACACCACATGACTTTTGACTTTTGAATCATATTTTAAAATAAAATGGTTTCACTACTTATTTTTTTAGATAAATAATAATAATAGATTATTTAGCACAACTCGTGGCAACATTTCTTTTTTTCAGAAATTTCAGCTTTTAATAAGACTTTTTTTTTTTTTTACTGTCTCTGGACGGTTACACCACATGACATTTTTTAACTAAGCCCCAGGAAAAATATCAAAATAAATTTGAACTCAGTAACTGAAAACATGTTCATCATAGAAGAGGTGGATTTAAGTAATTGTTTTGTGTGAATTGTATTTGTTATGTTTTGAATAATTTATTAGTTGTCACATCATTGACCCAAATTGACCCTTACAAGTGATGTGCTATAGTATCTAGTGTCATAATATATCATTGTGTGAGGAACAGGACGAAAAGTACATTTTTAAGAACGGATAATCTGCCGCGGTACATACAACGAGCCACGATGGTCAAAGTCTTTCTAGCAAGTCAGTCCACTGTCGGCCATCTTCGAGACGCTCCCAGGAAGCTATTTCCAGTCATGCCACTGCAGCTCCAATCTACTTGAATAGGGACTGAAATCTCTAAAACAGTTCATTAAGATTACGATCAAAGAACATATTTCAAATCAGCAGTAAAATCTGACAACACTGGTATCATAAATTGTTTCTTTTCCTCAGATTACACTAAAAAACGAAATTTTCCCGGCTTATATAGCTAATGCGCATGCGTGTTCTCGAGATGAGTGACAGGCGATGTCTGTATCTAAAAGGTGATTGGCTCTTTTACCTGTAAGGCGGGACTTCCTTCCTACATCCGCTGACCGTTGGGCATTCCAATTTCTCCCATTAATTTTAATAGAAGTGGCCAGTCTCTGCTAAATAGTCTCTGTGTAGGTATAGCAACATAATTCTATGATACCAAGTTGGCAAACTGCAGTTGGCACAAAACTCTCTCATACTTTTCACATTACAATGACAGTTTTTGTGAGATTCACCGAGACAAACATAATGGAATAAAGTTCTGCAAAACAGAAAATCTTTCATTGGCAAAAACCTTGAACTTTGACAATGCACTACACAAAAAAAACAAACAAACAAAAAAAATGATTCCTCAGTATTTCTCTCTTGTTTTAAGGATGTTAACTGGAGAAGCAAAATGACGATTAGGATATCAAGCCTTATTTTCAGAGAAATCTAACAAAATGTTGTGAGGTTTATGGTTAAAACAATCATAAATCATAACAAGCATAAATATCACTAGGTAGATTTTGTTAGATATGTCTGAAAGCAAGACTTAAAATCTTATGTCATTTAGCTTCTTAAGTAAGTGCACCTTGTTTTAAAGATGCTTAAAGGGATAGTTCACGCAAAAATGAAAATTCTCTCATCATTTACTCACGTCATGCCATCCCAGATATGTATGACTTTATTTTCATCTGCAGAACACAAACGAAGATTTTTAGAAGAATATCTCAGCTCTTTAGGTCCATACAATGCAAGTGAATGGTGGACAGAACTTTGAAGCTCCAAAAAGCACATAAAGGCAGCATAAAAGTAATCTCCATGTCTTCAGAAGCATTATGATAGGTGTGGGTGAGAAACAGATTAAAATGTAAGTACTTTTTTTACTCTAAATGTCCACTTTCACTTCCACATTCTTAGTTTTTTTTTATTTTTAGCAATTCACATTCTTCCTGCATATCGCCACCTACTGGGCAGGGTGGAGAATTTATAGCAAAAAAGGACTTAAATATTGATCTGTTTCTCACCCACACCTATCATATCACTTCTGAAGACATGGATTAAACCACTGGAGTCGTATGGATTACTTTTACGTGATTTTTGGAGCTACAAAGGTCTGATCACTATTCACTTGCATTGCATGGACCTACAATGCTGAAATATTCTTCTTAAAATCTTACTTTGTGTTCAGTAGAAGAGAGAAAGTCAAACACATCTGGGATAGCATGAGGGTGAGTAAATGATGAGAGTTTTTTTTTTTTCTTTAGTTTAGGTGAACTATGCCTTTAAGTGTTTTCACTAGAAAACAAGAAAATAGTTTTAGCAATGTGTGCTGCTGAATTGTTTGCTCTGAAAAATCTGGCACTTCATTTAGGGTGATTTGACAATACTCTCTACAGGACAGGATGTTATGTACAGTGCACAGTTACATATTTTATTATTATTTTATCTCCTTGGCAGGTGTGCATTTTCTGAACTCGCTCTTTATGCTGTAGTCAAGGGTCCCTCAAACTACACTGACACCCTCTCTAAAACAAATGAGGATACTCTGAGAATAAGCTTTCAAAACACAATCACTCTCGGAGAAAACCAGGTCACCACAAACTCGGCAGCATCACTTACCATACAAGCCAAGGATTTCAGGGATGCCAGTAAAGAGCTGAGTATAGTTCCTACATCACCACGGCCATCTGTTACAACACGCTCGTTCCGGAAGATTGAACCTTCAGTGGCACCAACAGACCCACCAAAGCCAACACTTCCCCAGCCTAAACGAAAAGGTGAGCTTTGTAACTTATAAGAGATCTGTTGTAAATTGATCAGTTTAAGAATCTTGTATTGTTCTGTATGCATAGGCAAGTTTGAGATGTGTGACAGCTACAGAGACCTGGATTCATGCCATCTACAGATCCCTGCCCAACAGGTGAAATTCGGTCTACGGAACCCTGACCTCAGAACCCTGTATCACTGTAATTGTACTGCCAGGTGACTGCACATTCCATATGCATGTAAACAATTGGCCTAATTGATTTAATTCGCATCACCCCAACTGATACCAACTTTAGCTCACCTAGTCAAACTGATATACGTTTATTCTCAGGCTTGCCCGAAAGATCTCAGAATTGGATGAGGATGACTTTGTGCATTCACTATTAATGGACTTCGTATCACAATCCTGCTTCACTCTACCACAATCTGAGAACTGTACAGAGGGCAATGGGTTGGTACACATACAGTAACACTTTCTTAATACACAATCCTAATCTAATCGTGAACTATCAGAGCATATTATTCCAAAACAATTGAGTCTTTTTGGTGTCTCTCCTACTTAGCTGCTCAACCCCTTCAAAAGAGGCCCCAGTTATCCAACACTGGAGGAAAGACATGATAGGAGAGGGACATCTAGTGGACCACAGGCGCAAACTCAAGAGGATGAACTCCAAACGCTCCAAGAGGAAAGACTCTTCAGTCAGATTATTCAGGAAATGCCTCAGGATGCATGCTAAACTCCAGAGAACTCGAGTTCCTGAACAAAAACGTTCATAAAACACCTCCAAACTTCAAAAAAGAAGCAAACAACTTGCGATTAACAACACAGATGGTCTTATGCAAGAGAGTTTATATGTACTGTACATTGTGACTAGGGCAAAAAACATATTTTTTGATGCAAGAACCACATACGTGTGCTAATTGCCATATTTACATTCAGAAAGATTGGACAGTGATATTGAATTTAATACAGGAGACTATATATTGAATAGCTTATGAGTCTAGAACATTCACCAGCCAGATATTTATGAAAGAAATACTTATTAAGCACGTTATACTTATTTATAATTCATTCATGTTAAAAAGTTCATTCATCAAGTCAACTGATTTTTATTCAACATCTACTGTTACATTTTCCCCTGACCTTACAGCCAAGATAAATTATACCAGGGACATCTTTATCGTCTTTCGTCCATATCAACTTATACCACCCACAGTGGCGTAGCCAAGGGTGGGCCAGGGTAGGCCTGGGCCACCCAAATTATACCCAGGCCCACCCAGAATATTAGAGCTCATTCTTTGACTTCAAATATATATTTATAAAATAGTAAAAAATCAAATGCATAAATTCTGATTTCTGAAAGTGTGAAACAACTAAGTGAATGCATCGCTTCTCTGTTATTCAGAAAAATTTGGTAAAAAAAAAATATTTGGGGGCTAAAACTTGGCCCATCCATTTTTATTGAGGCCCACCCTAAAGTAATTTCCTGGCTACACCCTTGACCACCCACCAAGAAATAAACTGTTTTAAGTTTAAATGCTAAGGCATCAAATCTTTAGACATCAGAAGAAAAATACTGGAAATTCAAACAATCACTTTCATCCTTTAAAATGTGTATATACTGTATCTTCAAAAATTCTAGTGAGGTGAAAAAATCCCGCTTTTTCTCAGGTAGAGCGGGAACTTGATTGTGCATGCCCTCATTGCGTAAAATGCTGAGTCGGAATGGCATACTACCCATAATACTCTTACTACATTTGCAATATGTGTCTGTGGCAGAAATAGTATGAGTAGTATGGTAGTATCATAAGTCATTATACAAAGTGCATAATATGTGACAGTGCAAATGTATGTGAAAATGTAAATGACATTTAAATATATTTTTTAATAAAAAAATATTTTTGATCATTTGTGCCTTTTTTTCTTCCTCTTTCAAGGGACTTTATAATGATAATTTTTAAAGGGATAGTTCACCCAAAAATGAAAATTCTCTCATCAATTACTCACTCTCATGCCATTCCAGATGTGTATGACTTTATTTCTTCAGCAGAACACAAATGAAGATTTTTCTAAGTTCCGTTGGTCCTTACAGTGTAAGTGAATGGTGATCAGACCTTTGTCTCACATAAAGGAAACATAAATGTAATCCATAAGACTCAAGTGGTTAAATCCATATCTACAGAAGTGGTATAATAGGTGTGGGTAAGAAACAGAACAACTTTTAAGTAAATTTTTACTCTAAATCTCCACTTTAACTATCACTTTCAGATGTGAAAGTGAAACTAGACAGGCACCACATGTGACTTTCAGATGTGAAAGTGAAAGTGGAGATTTAAAGTAAAAAAGGATTGAAATTTTAATCTGTTACTCAACCACACCTATTATATTACTTCTGAAGATATAGATTTAACCACTGGAGTCTTATGGATTACTTCTGTTTCCTTTATGTGATTTTTGTAGCTACAAATGTCTGATCACCATTCACTTGCATTGTATGGACTTACAGGGCTGAGATATTTTTCAAAAAATCTTTGTTTGTGTTCTGCAGAAGAAAGAAAATCATACACATCTGGAATGGCATGAGGGTGAGTAAATAATGAGAGAATTTTCATTTTTGGGTGAACTTTTCCTTTATGTCCAGAGGGCATGCATGCAATCCTTACAATAATAACGACATTTCCACCAAAATACCAGCTATTACAAAAAGTACCATGTTTTTGGGGCACCATGGTACATGGTATCATGTAAAACATACCATGGTACATTAAAATGGTACTCATTGAACACAGTGGTATTACCATTTCATACCAACATTGCACCATGTAATAGGCCTATTTTTTTGTAAGGGGAGAATACAAAAAAATACCATGGTTATGACAATTTCTGACAAAATATGAGTCACTATTGTAACTACAAAAAAACAGTGGTAATTATTAGACATATTATCAAATAGAAGAAAAAAAAAGAATTCTAAAAGCTTCTTACACTATTTGAAGAAGATGCAACATTATTATGTAATATTCACAGATTTGACCTGTTGTCTGCAAGCCAATCATTGATCACATACAATGTGCATACAATGCTCTGATTGGTTATGCGGTCTGTCTCATTATCATATGCAAATTGACGTGCATGTTCCATTGATGCGGGACAGAAAGTACTGCCTTTAGTTTAATAAACTGTTTATTTATAGTATGTCAGTGTTTAAACACTCGAACATCACAACTTTGTTGTGATTTTACAGTAGTAACAATAACTGCAGTGACAGGGCTATTTTGACGTAAACTATCAGCAGTGTTGGGTTACTCTAAAAAGTAATTAATTACTAACTACTAATTACATCCTCTACAGTGTAATTAGATTACTGTACTAATTACTCTGAAAAGTCATTGCATTACTTATTACTAATTACTTTCTAAAACCCTGATCAACCTCGACCAGATGAAAAATACAAGGATAGACATGAAACTGTTCTTTTAATTCTTTCACATAAATCATATAAAATCAAATTACATTATTCATGAACTGGCCAAAGAATTTAAAGGGGCAGCATTAAATTAGAAAACATATATTTTAACATTAGACATTAAATTTTGATTTTAAATTCACTGTTTTTATATATAGAATTGTTCTGTAGTCTATACAGTATTTAATGCAATTACATCCCAGTAGATGTAATTAAATATTTTAAAAATTAAGAGTAATCCCTTACTTTACATTTTTAAATGAAAAAGTAATTTAATTACAGTAATTAATTACTTAGTAATGCATTACACACAACACTGACTATCATGGTTACCATGTTGAGTTGTTCTAATCGCTTTGCTATTATACTGCGCACCGTAAGAATGATTGTTTTATATATTAGTTACTGTGTTTTCCCGTCACAGCTTAACCCTTGTGCATCAATTTAAAATGTTACTCAGGTGTCCTTAGAGGACAAAAATGTCTGTGTCAAAAAAATGCCGTAATAATATTATATATTAATATTATTTTCCACTTTCAATGAGTTCATTTTTTAACCAACATCAGTCCTGATCATAACTAGCAAACATTCATTCATTTTTAGGATTTTTAACCCTTTAAATGCCAGTTTGTTTATATAATGCCACTGTTGTTTTTATGAAGAAAAGAAAACCATATCCATATACTAAATGCTAAGGGAAAATTCTTTTTTTTCACAGTCTGGGATACGTCAATGATTAGCAACAACACTGATTTTCATGCATTATTATTTTTTGTGCAGTGTCAGATTTAAAAAAAAACACACTCAGGACCTTAGAGGACAAAAATGTCCATGTCAAAAAACTGCCATAAAAATATTCTATATGAATATTATTTTCCAATTTCACTGACTTTTTTAACCAACATCAGTTCTGATCATAACTACCAAATACTCATTCATTTTCAGGATTTAACCCTTTAAATGCCAGTTGGTTTATATAATGCCACTGTTGTGTTTTACACACACACACACACACACACACACACGCGTTTCTCAATACACACATACAAAACACACTCTGACATCCATACCAACACACCCACACAATTTTAGCTGCATCATGTATTCAATTGGCCTGCAGTGCTCTATAATACAGCAAACAGAAAATAGGGAAAAAGCATGTATTTGCTCCATAGGCTAAACATGAGAAAAATGGCGCCATCTGGTGGAAAATATAAACAATTTAAATTTTGAAGCCAGGGCTCCGGAATGAAAGCATAATATCATAGAATTCATAATTTTATGCTTTAATGGCACTGGGATCAAATATTGCCGTTTCAATGGGGACATTTTTGTCCTGAAGGTCCTGAGTGTAACTATTTTGTGTACATGGTGTATTATAGATGTGTTATGGGAACTGAAAAAGATAAAGTCTTTAAAAGGGTTAAGAACAAAAAGTCCAGACTGTGCTATAAAAGATGTCCCCTTGTCCCAGTAGGTAACTCAACTCCTGTCTGATGTCACAAATAGTAACTGAAGCCCTGAACTACCGAAACCATCTGAACCGCCTCTACCGGGAGGAAAGAGAAAATTCCTACCAGAGAAAATTTGACAACATGGCGAACTTGCCTCTGGAATAACTGTTTTGTGAAGAGCCGCTGAGCATTTCTGCAAACACTGTGCATGAACTCATTTATGCAATCTGATAAATAATCCACACAATCTGAATCATAAAGCAGTTTGGTCACGGAAACGAAGCTTTTTCTCATGGATTCGGAGCGTGTGGAGGATCATGGGATGAAAGTTTGAAATAGTTGTTGGATACTAAAGTCGGACAGGATGGAGAAACAAGGAACAAGACGAGAAAAGGTAAATAAACACTACTTGAGTGAAATGTGAGACTTTAAGGTGTCGTGTAACGATGTATTATGTAAACCTGCGGTTATTGCAGTATATTTTCATTAAGACTGGCTTTCCTGTTTACATGCAACAGGCTGCTGCTGTAAGCCATATAGTATATACATATAAAGTCTAGTTTTAATGCTTTCAGTTTGCATTAGGTTTTTGATTCTTTGCAGCACCCTACTATTGTTATGTAACTGTAGATTGTATTTAAGTAACATGCCATTATTGCTATTAATAAAACATTACAGTTACTGTGTGGCTTTAATGCCCTGAAAACCACATTGTAAGGCTATTTTTGAGTTCAAATGATGAAGCAAACTGGGATTAAATTAAGGTGGCACTGTAAAAGACTTCAGGATTCAACACTTTCATAGTGCCAGCCTTTAAAAATCATGACATTTCATCCCGGACCCCTGTGATTATCCAACAGTCAGTCAATATTCATGACCTTCATGACCTTTATAACCTTTATGAATAGTCATTGACATGGAGTGATTAAAGATCTGGGCTGGTAACCCAAAGGTTGTGGGTTCAAGCTCTGCAAGAGTTGATTTATGAACTATCCTCATTGTGCTGTTGATCAAGACACTTAAAGGGATAGTTCTCCCAAAAAGGAAAACTCTCTCATCATTTACTCACCCTCATGCCACCCCAGATGTCTTCTGCTGAACACAAATGAAGATTTTTAGAAGGATATTTCAGCTCTGTAGGTCCTTACAATACAAGTGAATGGTGACTAGAAATTTGAAGCTCCAAAAAGCACATAAAGGCAGCATAAAAGTAATCCATAAGTTAAATCTACAACCCCGACAAAAATGATGGAATCACCACACTTGGAGGATGTTCACCCAGCTTTTTTACTTCGTAGCAAATAAACAAATATCAGATATGACACAAAACTATTTTTTTTTAATAGCTGAACATTCTGGCTTCGTGAAACGTCCCTCAAACAAATTAAATTACATTATTTTAATTAATGGCATATTTTTTTTCCCAGATCAAGTAGAGGAAAAAATTATGGAATCACTCAATGTTGTGGAAAAAATGATGGAATCAGCCAAAAAAAAATAAAAAATAAAATAAAATCACAATTAGTACTTTGTTGCTCCTCCTTTGGCTTTTATGACAGCCTGAATTCTTTGAGGCATGGATTTCACTAATGAAAAACAATATTCCCCATCAGCTTTCTCGAATTGCGGTTGACAGATCAGCCTTAAAGGATGGAGCCTTGTCATGGACCAATGTTTTCAATTTCCACCCTAAATTTTCAATCGGATTAAGATCCGGACTGTTTGCTGGCCTGGATATGCCTTTCCTTGAAGAAAAGCTTTAACACTCTTTGCTCTGTGGCAAGATGCATTATCATCCTGAAAAATGACTTCATCATCATCATCATCAAACCTATTTTCTATCGATGGAATGAGAAAAGTGTCCAAAATTTCAATGTGCACCTGTGCATTGACTGTTGAGGTAATGATTGCCATCTCCCCTGGTCCTTTACCTGACATGCAACCCCATATCATAAATGACTGGGGAAATGTGACTGTTTTCTTCAGGCAGTCATATTTATATGTTTCAATAGAACGGCACCAGACAAAAGTTCCAGCATCATCGCCTTGGCCAATGCAGATTCGTGATTCATCTCTGAATATCACTTTCATCCCATCATCCACACTCCATGATTGCTTCTCTTTAGCCCACTGTAGCCTTGTTTTCTTCTGTTTAGGTGTTAGTGCTGGTTTTCATTTGGCTTTTCTACATGTAAATCCCATTTCATTCAGCCGATTGCTTACAGTTCTGTCATAAACATTGACTCCTGTTTCCACCCATTTGTTTTTCATTTGTTTAGTTATGCATTTTCTATTTTCAAGGCATATTGCTTTGATTTTTCTATCCTGACGCTTTGATGTCTTCCTTGGTCTACCCGTATGTTTTCCTTTTGTAACCTTGCCATTTTGTGTATACTTGCACCAAATTTTAGACACAGCTGACTGGGAACAACCAACTTCTTTTGCCACACTCCATGTCGGATTTCCCTCTTGAAGGAGTTTTGTAATCCTTTCCATTTTTTCAATTGACAACTCTCTTATTGGGGCCATGTTTCCTTTCAATTAGCCTAGTCCAACAGCTCGTTAAGGTCTGTAAGCATTCTCTTTTAACTGCAGACTAATTTGCATTTTTAGACTTGTGCAGGTATTTGTTTTAGAAATGCAAATTACAAGGTGATTCTATAATTTTTTCCTCTACTTGATCTGGAAAAAAATATGCCATTAATTAAAATAACGTAATTTTATTTGTTTGAGGGACGTTTCACGAAGCCAGAATGTTCAGCTATTAAATAAAATTTTTTTGTGTCATATCTGTGATTTGTTTATTTTCTACGAAGTAAAAAAGCTGGGTGAACATCCTCCAAGTGTGGTGATTCCATCATTTTTGCCAGGGGTTGTATATCTTCTGAAGTGATATGATAGGTGTGGGTGAGAAACAGATCAATATTCAAGTCCTTTTTTACTATAAATCTTCACTTTTACCAGCCCTCCTATGCTCATTCATGAGAGAACGGAGGTCTTCTTCTGTTTTTAGTGATTCACATTCTTCATGCATGTCGCCACCTATTGTTTAGGAAGAAAATAATGAAATAAAAGAAACGGATAAAGGACAGGAAAATAATAAATCAATTTATTATAAAAACTGAAATCCCAGCAGGAGACAATATACCAATACACTCTCACGACTTTTCTAAATTTGGCTAATTCGTATGATATCATGCAACTGCACTCGTTTGAATTCGTACGACTTTCACTACAGCCAATGACGTCGCTGGACATCGTTTCCATCTAATACGTGACAGTTACTTGCTTCTGTCACACACGACAGCTTCCTATCATGTTTACACACTCTACTGATTGGTTAAGTTTAGATAAGGGGTTTGAGTAAGGGCATAATATTAATAAGTATATCCTTAACGCCTCGTGCGCGGAACTCATGCTTACTTCCGCATTAGACATGCGGGAATTTGCACGTGATGAAGTCATACGAGTTTATGCGAACAACATTGTGTAAGACCATACGAAATAGCCAACTCGTAAATTATGTACGATTTTTCATGAGATCGGTTTGGATATACTCAAAGAGTGTGAATCGCCAAAAAACAAAAGAAGACATCTCGTGAACGCGCATAGAATATTTGAAAGTAGATAAGAAGTTAAGCTGAGTTAGCAGCATTTGGGGCATAATGGTAATAATTTCCACAAAAAATGTATTTCAACTTGTCCTTCCTTATAAATATATATATATATATATATATATATATATATAGAGAAATAAATGAAAAAATGGTGGTTACAGTGTGGCACTTACAATGGAAGTGAATGGGGCCAATTTATTAACGCTAAAATACACATTCTTTCAAAAGTATAGCTACAAGATGTAAACAGTATACATGTTAATATGATTTTAGTGTGATAAAACGCTAAGTAAAAAAAAATAAAGTAGTATCCAATATTACAAATTCATGGGTTGTCATGATAATGAAGCCCTGTAATTCCAGTATTGAATATAACTTCACGTAGATAGCGTTAGCGTTATGGACTGTCCCATTCACTTCCATTGTAAATGCCTTACTGTAACCGCTTTTTTTTTTTTTTAATAAATGGCAGTTCATAGTGACCATGTCTGTCAAGCTCCAAAAATGGACAAAAATACCATAAAAGTACCAAAAAGTACATATCGTACTGATTTGGGACAAAATGAGGGTGAGTAATTAAAGACACAATTGTCATTTTTTGGTGAACTATTCCTTTAACCGCAGGTGACTTTAAGTGGACTGTAATTGTTTTGTAAGTTATGGTTAGAATTGTCAGATAAATGTCAAATTAGTAAAAACCTGACAATCTATCACTGACCACTATTGTTTTCTGTCTATCGAAATTCAGTCAAAAAAAGAATTTTCTCCCCAATTTGGCATGCCCAATTCCCACTACTTAGTAGGTCCTCGTGGTGGCGCGGTTACTCACCTCAATCTGGGTGGTGGAGGACAAGTCTCAGTTGCCTCCGCTTCTGAGACAGTCAGTCCGCGCATCTTATCACGCGGCTTGTTGTGCATGACACCACGGAGACTCACAGCATGTGGAGACTCATGCTACTCTCCGCGATCCACGCACAACTTTCCACACGTCCCATTGAGAGCGAGAACCACTCATTGCGACCACGAGGAGGTTACCCAATGTGACTCTACCCTCCCTAGCAACTGGGCCAATTTAGTTGCTTAGGAGACCTAGCTGGAGTCACTCAGCACGCCCTGGATTTGAACTCGCGACTCCAGGGGTGGTAGTCACTGAGCTACCCAGGCCCCTCAAAATATTTAATTTTAACACTTAATTTATCACAGGCAAATTGAACATTACAGTAAGTCAAGGCCGACACATCTACAGTAGTTTCAGTAGAGACATTTTATTGCCATTGGCCAGACTGCTGTAATTTAGTTCTGATGTTGTAGTGGTAACGCTACTTTCTCTAGCAGAAAACTCTCAGTTGTGTAAGATAGATAGTGTGTACTTCACAGTAGGGAGGTGTCCACATAACAGATGCTGAAAGCCAGACAGTATTTTGTCAGAAGTTACATCATGTTGTCATCCATGCAACCTTCGGTGTGGTTACTCCCCATAGACCATGACATGTTTTGTGGTGCTTTCAGACTAACCAGATGTAGAGGTGCACCTGTGTTTTCTTTGAACTCAGATTTGGAGAATTCAGAAAAAAAGTTCCACTGAATATAAGACAGTTTAAGTGGATGATTCAAAGGGCAGCAGATGGCCACATACACTTCACCGAGTGAACAAATCATACTGTAAGAAATATAGTGGCAATAGTTCAACCATCAACAGATCTCAGTGTCAAAACTCCATGATAAATAACTCTCCCTCACCTTAAGTCACATAGTCATGTTCTCCTGTTTCCATTCCATCCCTCCAAAAATATTAAGCATTAATGAAGGACGTATTGATTGATCAATTGCATTCAGACTGAGGAGATAGATCAGCAAGTAGTGGCAGACATAAAGTTTGATGCTGGTTTAAACGGCAATGAAGTTTTATGTGGGTCTAGGCTAGTTTATGCTTTAAAGGAGCGTTTTCATTGTGAAACTATTTAATGTTCGCATATACGTTTTTGTAAGCACCATCTAGGGTCAGATTGTTGTATAAAGTATGAGTAGATGTTGATTGAATTTATGCATAAGTGATAACATTTCTAAACTTAGTAATTCATATTGAGAATTGATATCAAGTATTTGACATAAAAGATGACACCTTATATTTTGTATTTGGTTATTAAAAAAAAAAAAAGGCCCTATGAAAGGTATAATCAGATCCAGGTAGCAAAAATTGCCCTTTATGGAAAATTTAATTTCTGACTCTGTTACCTTCAGATCAGAGGTTGTAAGTAAAAATGTTACTCTTTTAAAGCCGAAATATGTACTTTGTGCGACCCCGTGTCCACATGCATGGACGTTGTATTTTAGCTTCGCTATACACTGCATAATTTAATTTAAAGTAAACCAGTTGATCTCAGTTCAGGAGACACAGTGCTGTCAGTAAAGGGTTAAACTTTCGACGTACAGTGTCATGTGACAAAACAACATGGCGCTGACCACAGCGGAGTTTGTCTTCGGGAAAAATGTCAACAAAGCTACATCTGGTACCTAATTATGTTTTTACATCGAAACCTGTTTGAGTCAAAAGATTAGAGGCTCTAGTTTCATCTGATATGCCAGCTTCATTTAAAATATTCTATGTTCACTGTATTTTATCACAGGGGGAATCAATGGATGCGTCCAAAAGCTGAAAAATGTTGCTTTCAGAGGTTTTATATGGAGTTAGGATGAAAACAAGGTGCATTTCAAACTGTTCTGAGATCAGTGCAGACAGACAGCACACAGGAGGTTAAGTCATTCACTAAATAGGGAGCAAGGGAGCATCCTATAGTTCTCTACGCAGTTAAGTGCATTCAATCCTAAAATCCAACCAAAAGTTCAGTTTCAGGCTGCAGATGATGTTTGGATCACTCAACATGTTTGACAGACATGAGACAATGATAATCAGTACATAGATTCAGAATTTATAATGTATCATTTTATTTTAACATGGTTGACAGTGATTGGATGATGCTGGACATTACTTTGAAACAGAATTAATTATACTAATTTCTGATGTAATGTCTGTAGCGTCTCAAAAACATGAATAACCAACACGTCCTGGAAACATAATAAACAATTTTATGAATAAAATCAGACTTTCTATAGCTTGGTATTATTTAAAATTTCACAACTTAGTCCTGCTGTCCACATATGAGAAGACCTATTTTTAGGAAAACTATTTGCTCTAGAATTTTATTTTTATATTTATTAGGTGCTACTAGTTAGAAATCAATAAGGGAAATGGAAAATGCACACATCAGTCATGCTCGGGTCTCAGGAGGTTAAAGTGTATTTAAACATCGAAAAGTTACACACTTCAGCTTTAACTAAAATATTTGTTAGATTTACTCAATTTTGCCATGATGTAGTTTTTACTTAGTTTTATTCCATTAAAATTGACTTGCATGCAAAAATTAGCTAAATACATTTTCAGTAAATCTTTTTCATAAAGTTTCATTAGGCTACGTCAAATCATTTGTAACCTATATCTATGATTTGCTGAATGGGCTCTGTGAACCTGTATACATTTTTATTTATTTTTTATCCCATTTTCTCCCCAATTTGGCATGCCCACTTCCCACTACTTACTAGGTCCTCGTGGTGGCGCAGTTACTCACCTCAATCCGGGTGGTGGAGACTCACAGCATGTGGAGGCTCATGCTACTTTCCGTGATCCACGCACAACTTACCACACGCCCCATTGAGAGCGAGAACCACTAATCGCAACCACGTGGAGGTTACCCCATGTGACTCTACCCTCCCTAGCAACTGGGCCAATTTGGTTTCTTAGGAGACCTGGCTGGAGTCACTCAGCACGCCCTGGATTCAAACTCGTGACTCCAAGGGTGTTAGTCAGCGTCAATACTCGCTGAGCTACCCAGACCCCTCTGTGAACCTGTATTTAATTTAGTCTGGGTCATATTTTCTTTTATCTTACACATTTTTGTTAATTGCTTTCAACGGATGAGGGCATGCCACGCAATCTTTCCATGTTGACATCTGTCTAATCTGCCTAGCTTTGACTAGAGTATTGTAGAGTTTGATTGAAAGCATGGCCATTCGATTGACCAAGTTAATGGACCAGGTATGTCTGGCTGGTCATATTAGTTGAACAGCCTCTTTGAGACATTAACATCCCATTTTTAGGGTCAGCATCCAAAATACAGGTGCTAGTGACCAGCTTTGCTACATTATGCCTTTGAAAGCAGTGTTATGAAGACCAGTCAGTAGATGTTTGTGAGATGTTCAGATGGTTGAAGCTGAAGACAGCTGTTGCGCAGACAGATAGTGTAAAGTCGAGCCGACGCCCCGCAGGCCTTTCTAAGCAGGCATCAACCTCTCCATCGCCCGTTCGATGTCTGCCAGAGGAGAGGCTTGTTTTCATTTTCCCAGGAATGTGTCTCGGCCCCCTGACCTGCGTGAGTCGGAGGGGTGGGATCAGGAACTGGCAGACAGACTCAGGGATCAGCTTTGCTTAGTGGGTCAGAGGTACTATTCGTTTTGAAGGGCACAGGAAAATTTCACTATATGAATGTGTATTGGCATGACGTGTGTTTCCCCAATCCCAGTGCCAGCAGCGATTAGACAGGAAGAACAAGGTAAGAGGGGAAAAGCAGCCTTGATATATTTTACCCAAATAAATGTTCACACCACAGTCCCCGACCCTGTGCTGTTCCTAATAACGGACACACACTCTGCTGTGTGTTCTCATGAAGCTTCTAACAGGTGTTTGACAAATCAATTTAAATAAAAAAATGGTTCACCCAGAAATTAACTCTGTCATAATTGACTTGCTTCAAACCCGTACGACTTTCTGTCTTCTGTGACATCCTGCTTTTTTGTCCTTTCCCAATCACATGGCTGAAAAGCATTTTCACTAGTGATCTCAGACTTTTGGACCCCACTGTATCTACTGTCGTATAAATGACACAGAAGAATCTCTTCTGGTTGATACATTTGTACTGTCAAATGGTATATATACCATCATACCACCCATCCCTAATTTAGCATGTTGATTATTATGTGTGTGTGGCCGGTTTACTGCTGTTATTTTTGGACACTTGAATGAAGTTTGAGTTTTACATGAGTGGCATGTAGCATACATGTGTGCTGATGAACATTTGTGAGGTCTCGTCTCTGTTGTCTCAGCTGAAGATGAAGATGACTGCAGCCTTCATCTCTGCACTAATGTGGCCAAAATCTGCTATAGAATGACCTCCACCAAAGCTCTCATTATCTGTATATGTATACAGCAGCCAACATAAATACTGCTAACATTGTTATCTGTGTCTGGCCCTGGATGTGTCGCATGTAGATTTTGCCAGACTTTTTCTAAAAGTCCAAAGCTGCTGGACGTGTTCAAACCTCACCAGGGGACTTCAAACATTGAAAATGCAGAATATCTACTGCACCATAAATAAAGGTTCTTCAGTGGTTTTTCTGAGCCATTTTTGTTTTATTATTAGGTTCTTGAATTGCCATATGGTTTCTTGGATCAGTGTATTGTTTTCTGGGCTCTTTAATGCATAAAGTACATGGGTGTTTCTTCAGCTTTACATTTTTCTCTCTATTTAATTCATCACAGTTTATGTACATTCGTCACATGAGATTTATGTAATTTTTGTAAACTTCTCTTAAAGTCCTCTAGAATTTCTCAGCACAATTACAGCACATTTCAAATTCTGTTTTGTATTTAATAGAATTCTGTAGTGGAAATGATTTTAAAAATATATATATTTTTTTTTAAATAAAATGGTCGATTACTTAGTCTAGCTAAGTCTAATTTCACACAATTAAATAATATGTTCACACTTTTTGCATAATTTGTCTAAAATTACAGCTTGGTTGATTTAACACATAAAAATCCCCCTGCATAATCGATTATTTTAAATTAAGAATTTAAGGCTACATTAATCCGGATACATTTGAAAACAGCGTTTTCGTTTTCGAAACGCTCTCCGTCCACACTGCTGTTTTCAAGCATTTTCCAAAAGTTGCTCGTCCACAATAAAACATTTGAAAACACTTAAATCCCCTTACTGCGGATGCGAAAAATCGCCGTTGCATGTACAGGCTGAAACGCAGCTCCGAGGAAACTTCCAGTTGCCTTTAAAGGAATGCAATTTGAAGGATGCACAAAGTAACATTTATCTTTACCAGTGCTATCAAAGTGAATATCAGACACAAAAGCGACACTTAAATACTGGCCGCCATCTTTATTGTTTTGATTGAATGGATCACATGACTGTGTCACATGACAACAAATATGTCATCGTTTTCAGATGTCTCCGTCTTCCCCGTCCACACTACAACGCGAAGATGGCATTTTCAAATTGATCCACTTGGGAGAACGTTTTCAAAAAGCTCAGTTTTCGCTGACAAAAATGCCATGTCAGTGTGGACGGAAGGGCAAAATGTAGAGCAAAAAAATTTTTTCAAACAAAAACGTAGTAGTGTGGATGTAGTCTAAGTTTAAAAAAAAACTTTTTTTTTTTTTTATCCCCTTTTCTCCCCAGTTAGGTCCTCGTGGTGGCGCGGTTACTCACCTCAATCCGGGTGGTGGAGGACAAGTCTCAGTTGCCTCCGCTTCTGAGACAGTCAGTCCACGCATCTTATCACGTGGCTCACTGTGCATGACACCGCGGAGACTCACAGCATGTGAAGGCTCATGCTACTCTCTGCGATCCATGCACAACTTACCATGCGCCCCATTGAGAGCAAGAACCACTAATCGCGACCAAGAGGAGGTTACCCCATGTGACTTTACCCTCCCTAGCAACCGGGCCAATTTGGTTGCTTAGGAGACCTAGCTGGAGTCACTCAGCACACCCTGGATTTGAACTCACGACTCCAGGGGTGGTAGTCAGTGTCAGTACTCGCTGAGCTACACAGTCTAAGTTTAACCTTCAACCTTTGAACCTGTTTTTCTCATGAAAAAATTATCACTATACATAAACAACAACATCTAGATAACAAAACAAAAAACAAACAAACATTTGCACTCACACATAGATACATACAAAAATACTGTACATACAATCACTAAATATTGACAGAATTTTTGGGTCAACTGTTCCTTTAACAGCATCATGCAAGATTATAACGGCAAGATTTAGGTGAAAGAAGTGTTTTTTTCCCCACGGCAGGCAAAGTCACAAAGGAAAGTAAAATTGCAATGTTCGAGTACTGTTTTTACTAGTCGAATATTTATAGCTGAACGAGTACTTGATTAATCGATTACTCATGCACCTCCCTACTCACAAGTGATATTTCCCTTGATTTTTCTTTGTGAAAAAATACACTTATATACAAGATACACTTATATTTAAGATACATTCTCTTAAAGCAAGTCTAAATATCTTATATGTTGCTTCCCAAGTAAATGTATCTTGTTTTAAGGAGTTTTAGACTATTTTAAATGGAAAGAAGACAAATACACTTGATAACAATAGGATTTTTTTGTAGTGAAATTTTTACTGAATTAAACATAATAAAAAGTATTTTTTCCTTTAATTCAGTGAATGTCATTTAGAGGTATTTTGTTAGCAATCTCGTTTAATACAACCTTTTAAATCGAGGCACAAGCTGAATAATCGGTTAAGAGCTAATGATTAATCGTTGCAATAATCGCCCGAATAGTCGAATAATCGTTCTAATAATCATTAGATTAGTCAATGATCAAAATAATCGTTAGTTGCAGCCCTAACCGTGATTACTTTGCACTTCAAATTCTAATCACATTTTAATGCCCAAATACGGGAATTTTAAGCGAATATATAAATGCCATCAACAGCACATTTGTGTGTCATTCAGTTGAACTCCGAGGGTCACTGAGCCGCACCGCTGATGTCAACCAGAGCAGCTCCTGTCCGGAAAAGCGCATGAAGCACTTCTCAAGCACTGTCAGCAGCAGAGGCTCGCACCAAACTCCCGTTAAAATATAAACAAACAAATATAATCTTTGATCGTGAATGCAATGCGCTCCGGTTTCACTTTAACGATTGTATAATGGCAAATGTTCCTGGTCATAGCAAGTTTATATACGCATAGTGTTAATGACACTCAGTGACGCAGAGGAGGAGACGCACGTTTTCTTGATTTCTGTAGAGTGCGAAACAAAATCTTCATGAGAAATAAGAACTTGTGAGTTTAATCAAAGAGCATTAAAATAACGTGTGAAAGTGAAGGCATTAGGACAGAAATATTTTACTGTTGCAAAATATAATATGTGATATAAATATAATAAAAATTAATACTTTTTTTATTTAAAAATATGAGTTCCAAAAACAACAGTGTAAATGTAAAATTGACCAAAACTAAAGATGACCAAAAAGAGAGACATATTTTAAGTATTTAGAAATAGTTTGATATTTAAATAATTATTTTTCATGTAAGTCATAAGTTTTTAAAACCTTAAAAGGAAATCAAATATCCCTATTGTATTACTTGTTCTATATATTTGAATTTAAATATGTAAAAATCACTTCTTAAGGTGTATGAAGTACAAATGCACCTTTAGAAATATGATGATTTATATGACAATTAATCGTGAAAGCCCTAAAAGAGACAATTAATCATCATAATCACAATTATTTGTTTGACTATTAATTGTCAGCCAAATTTCATAATCGCGACAGCCTTCTCTCACAAATCTCATTTCTTACATTTTTCCACGCTTTTTGGTTCTTTAACTTTAGCCCTCTTTTTTCCTCCTCTGTCACACTGTATTTCTGTCTGTCTGTTGGCATTTTCTCTCTCCTTCACTCATACTGTCGTTCAAACGCTTTAACTCTTCCTCTCGGCCTCTCTGGAAGTAATTACCCTGCTGTGCTATCCCAGAATTCTTGCACAAGAGGAGAGGGGTGTGGCGTGTGTGTGAGATTACAGACTTTCTCTCTTTTTCTCTCTCTCTCCGTCCTTTGCGTTTTTCCCCGTCGCTCTTGGGAATTCTCCAGATGTGAAGCACTTAGGTGGCTGCCCATAAATTTCCAGCATTTTTCTGAAGTCAGCAGGAGCCGCTGGTGTGTGTGTCTCCCTGAGAAATCGACCTCACAGCCAAAACAAAAAGCACAACCTGATGATAGCATGTGGTTTTGTCGAGCATCACTCATAGCATGTGCTCCATCTCGCTTTTTAAAGTTTATTGGGAGAACTATCTCTTTAAAACGTTCTTGGTCTCGTTTAATGTTTCTCCTATCCCAGTTTAATGTGCAGACTCAACTATGAGTAAGCCATTTGTAGGTTGATTTCCCGTAAACGTGTTAAAGGATTAGTTCACCCAAAAATGAAATGTCAGTCATTGTTTCCTCACCCTGATTTGTTATAACCCTGTATGACTTTCTTTCTTTTCTTAACACAAAGGGAGAAATTGTGAATAAATGTTGTGCTCAGTGATGTCATACAATGGCAGTTTATGATGACCACCTCTTCAAGCTTCAAAAGAACACAAAAGTATAATTCAGAAGTCTAATAAATTATTCCATGAGACTCATGATTGTTATGAAAACATACGATAAGGTTTGGTGAAAAACAAACTGAAATCAAATGTATTATTTAGTGAAAATGTTGACTGACTGTTGATCTTCTGTGCGTGTTCATGAAAAGTGACGAGAGCAACAGTTCACGCAGTCCCCTCGCGACATTGGGGTGAAAACTTGTATTGTTTATCTAAAAACAGGTCCTCCACAGCGATAGTGACAACAGAAAAGAACTTACTAAGCATGTCTGAAGAGTTTGTAGTCGAATAATTGATGCATTTCTATGCCCAGCCTTATTTTTTTATAATATATATTCGGAGTATTCGGAAATCAAACAGAAACATAGAGGAGGCTACAGGCAGCCACAGTCACAACATGTCCTAAACTGACGGCAAACGACACACGATAAAAGGTTTATTTTCTATGTTAATCAGAGTTTTTGTCCTAACCAGCCGTGACGAGCGACGGTACATTCTATCGATCGCTAGTTTTCAATTTTCGGCATCGCGCAGGTAATTTGGACCAATGTGAACTGGCACCGGTCCAAAAACGTTAAACAAAATAGGGTTATAACATCTCATATAGGTCATAAACAAGTCATTTATGGTTATAACAACACAGGGGTGAGTAAACAATGACTTGTAATTTTTGGGTGAACTAGTCCTTTAAATTTGTCGCTCTGTGGCATCACAGCTAAAAAGCACCATTAAGGTTCATTCCAATCCTAAAGCGTTAAATCAAGTCCTGCTCTGCATTATTTCCCGTTTAATATTCTGATTCACTCAGAAATACACAGAAGTTCACATAAGTTAAATGTGTTAAGTACATTTGTACTGTTTTAGCTGTATTATTTTTGTATACTGTTATGACATCCAGTTACACATGACCTATTCTATTCGGCTCTTTAGAGGGGTGGAACGTTTGAGATTCTTTTTTTAGAGGGTTTTCTTCGTAATTTTAGGGAAAAAAAAATCTTGTGTGGTGGCCTTGTGCTTGCTCCCTGAGAATATACAGTAATTCTTAAATCCTGCAAAGCTACTTACTTATAAAATGTGTTAATACAACCATACAAACTGAACTGATTTGCCAGATTTTATGCCTTTAACTCGAGAAACTGTGGAGGACTGAAAGGTGTCAGGCTCAAAATAGCAGTGATTTTAAACAAACTTTTTAAGGCATTTTTATGGTCAATTTTGTTTGGAACAACCTTACAGCATGGCTGTCATGACTGTTCTCCCTTCGAAGTGCCCTCAGAAGGCATCATTTATTCTGTTTGGAGTGCCGGATAGTACACTAATTCACTTGAGCCCCTACACAGTCTTAAAGAAATGTAATTTTTTGTTTTGTTTTATAATTTCTGTAAAATTCTGCTTAACTTCTCAAACACACATTTCTCCTGTAGACTCACGTTGGAAAAAAGCAAACGCTTTTCAGAGAATTGGCGCACGGCAACAGTTGCTAAGATAGGACTGGTCTGAAAAAAGCAAGTTGCTTACAAGCTATTTCTCTGTGCTGTTGTGTGTCATGCAGTTAATTTTTCATATTTCAGTCCTAAATAAATAGAAAGACATCAGTATGGCACTAATATATACAGCTAATATATATATCTGTTCTGTTGAAACTATTACTCACAAATGTATGAAACTTTAACTTTGGTAATCAATGTTTCTGCCAAAATATCATAGTTACTGCAGTTATTGTAACTATGCCTACTATAACTTCATACTCATATGATATCATCTGTGTAAAAAGGATCTTCCTGACTAAATAAGTTGACACCTGTTTTATTGTTTTGTTTGATAATGTAATGTATCTACACCGATCAGCCACAACATTAAAACCACCTGCCTAATATCGTGTAGGTCCCACTCGTGCCACCAAAACAACTCTGACCCGTCGAGGCATGGACACCACAAGACCTCTGAAGGTGTCCTGTGGTATGTGGCACCAAGACATTAGCAGCAAGTCCTGTAAGTTGGGAGGTGGGGTCTCCATGGATCGGATTGTTGGTCCAGCACATCCCATAGATGCTCAATCGGATTGAGATCTGGGGAATTTGGAAGCCAAGTCAACACCTTGAACTCTTTGTCATGTTCCTCGAACCATTCCTGAAAATTTTTGCAGTGTGTCAGGGCGCATTATCCTTCTGAAAGAGGCCATTGCCATCAGGGAATACCGTCGCCATGAAGGGATGTATGTAGTGTGCAACAATTTTTAGGTAGGTGGTACGTGTCAAAGTAACATCCTCATGAATGCCAGGACCCAAGGTTTCCCAGAAGAACATTGCCCAGAGCATCACACTGCCTCCGCCGTCCTGCCTTCTTCCCATGGTGCATCCTTCTGCCATCTCTTCCCCAGGTAAACGACACACACGCACCCGGCCGTCCACATGATCTAAAAGAAAACATGATTCATCAGACCAGGCCACCTTCTTCCATTGCTCCATGGTTCAGTTCTGATGCTCATGTGCCCATTTTAGGTGCTTTCAGCAGTGGACAGGGGTCAGCATGGGCACTCGGACGGGTCTCCAGCTACACAGCCCCATACGCAGCAAGCTGCAATGCACTGTGTGTTCCGACACCTTTCTATCATGGCCAGCATTAAGTTTTTCAGCAATTTGTGCTACAGTAGCTCTTCTGTGGGATCAGACCAGACGGGCTAGCCTTCGCTCCCCATGCGCATAAATGAGCCTTAGGCGCCCATTACCCTGTTACCGGTTCACCGATTGTCCTTCCTTGGACCACTTTTGTTAGATACTAACCACTGCACACTGGGAACACCCCACAAGACCTGCTGTTTTGGAGATGCTCTGACCCAGTCGTCTAGCCATCACAATTTGGCCCTTGTCAAAGTCATTCAGATCCATACGCTTGCCCATTTTTCCTGCTTCCAACACATGAAATTCAAGAACTGACTGTTCACTTGCTGCCTAATATATCCCACCCCTGGACAGGTGCCATTGTAATGAGATAATACGTTATTCACTTCACCTGTCAGTGGTCTTAATGTTGTGGCTGATCAGTGTATTTTATTTTATTAACAATAATTGTAGTCACTGTGGTATTTTTGGCAGAACTATAGTTGCCATGTTTGTAGGGGTTAAAAAATATGATGCTTTCAAGTTCATACTGGATTCGATTCATTTTATAAATTTCAGCATAGATTGTTTTTTGTCTTTTTTCTACAATTCAAGAGTGTGCATGTTTTGTGCTTGTTCATATTTTTAATTTCAGTGGTTTTTAAAAAAAAAAAAATATATATATATATATATTTTGAGTCTGTGAAAGAATAATAATGATTTTTGTTAAAGTCTGTCTAAATCAAAAAATTTTTATGAAAAAGTGAGTAAATTAATGGAGAGCAACTACAGCATGTTACACGTTTTTTTTTGTAAGTGTGGGTCCCAGGAAACACAAAATTACATATTTGGGTCCTAGGATGAGAAAGTTTAAGAACCCCTGCAACAGCATGTATAAGAATCCAAATCTCTTCTTGTTTCATTTCTTAACAGTTTGCTCTGTTTGGACCGCGAGCGCTGGGCAGGGCGGTACACGCTGCAGCCGAGGGGCCGGGCCTCAGCAAAGCCGAGTTCATGGAGAAGGTTTGTCAAAGCAACGAGGCGTGTCAGCTTGGAGACTTCGAGACAGCCGTGAAGCTATATGGTGAAGCCCTGCGTGCCGACCCGCAGAACTGCATCCTTTACAGCAACCGCTCGGCCGCCCACCTTAAACTGGGCCAGTACCAGACTGCCCTCGACGACGCTGTCAAAGCTCGCCTCATTAACCCTAAATGGCCGAAGGTAAGTAAGGGCGGGGTTGCACAATGTGGGTGTGGCTTTACCCCCCACATTTGTTTTTTTTTTGCCTATCCAGCTTTGTCCTGAACACGGAAGTTCTCAGCGATTCATACTGGAAGTCTGTGGTGGTTGTTGTACTGTCAAGAGTTTTATACATTCTCATTGTTTTGCTTTACAGGAACCGACAAAAGTGAAAATGTCATGATTTTATATCTAAAATGTATTTAAAGATATACTTAATACATTGAAATTGTTAAAGCGTCCATTCCGTTGCATATTATTATACATATATGTCATTTCATTCCAGGTAAATGTGTTTTTTCATCAAAATGGAATGAACAAACATACACTAATTTTAAAGCCGCAAGCGCAATTGTTCATTTGCCATGAAAATATACGAGATGCGCTCTGTGGCGCGGCAGAAATTTGAGCAGCTTCCGGATTCGTCGCTCGGCGGCGGTGTGCGTACATTCATAGAAAACAGTTGTTTCGAATTTTAGAACGTGCAATGACGTCAGCCAGATGCTTTTGGTGTTTATAAGCTACTTTCAGCTTTTTAAGATGCTTTCAGCTTTATAAGCAGTTGTTAGTTTGTTGTATAAGAACGCACTTTTGCTACTGTTGCTTTTGACAACTTAAAGGTGCACTCAGTAATTTGTTGAATATGTTGCCTTGGATTTACACTGACACCTAGGGGCTTGGATGCACCATCATTTAAATGCAGTAGTTTTCAGTTACTGATGCCAATGTAGAAAATCACTATTCACAGTTAGCCATGATTAATTTAATCAATTAGTGAAAGTGTCCAATAACAGGGCAGTTACTGAGATTAAGCTAGTAGTATTCAGATGGTCATGTGATTCTAACATGGCAGCCTCCGTGAGGGGACCCTCTCCATGTAAAATAAAACAGTTTGTACAAGGTTACCGAGATATAGGATAAGACTTGAGTCTTTATCTCGTGTGCTCATGATTTTACATATGTTTCAAAATTACTATTCGTTTATCAAGGAGTAAAACTTTTTTAATGAGGAAATAAATGACTGAGTACACATTTAACATCATTTTTGTGTGCGTATTTTCGGTGGGAAGAGTTTTGGAAAGAGGGGGTGTGTCTATTAAGTGACAAAATCTGGCAGAACAGCTAACATCACTTACAGCACATTTCACTTGGTCTTAGGGGCTGTTTATACTGAACGCGTTCTTGCACTAAAAATGGAACAAAACGCAGGTGTCTTGAAACCCTTTTTTTAAATTAATTTTTTACGATTTTATACTTTTTACCTTCTACATTCAGACTAATCTGTCTCCAAATGTCATTGTTTTCCAAAGTATGTTGTATGGAGAGTGTTTTCGAAATGCTCCAAAACATCGTTCTAGTGTGAATGAGAGGTGGAAATGTAGTGAAATCAATGCGTTTTCATGTGAAAATGTAGTAGTGTGGATGTTGCCCAAAAAACAAGGCACTCCTGCACAAGATGCTAATAAAATAGGGAAACGCAGCACAATGGTCAAAGATAAAAGCATCTTAACAGAGAAAAACAGTGGAGACGGACACAAAAACATCACAAGATCATGTTCATTCATTATTAAAACAAATGCTTTGAAAACATTAACTATGTTTTCTTTTATGTCACTCTTTCTGATGAGTAATGAAAAGTGTTACAGTGAAAACGGAATGCGTTCTTTCAGTTTTCACTGTTTTGCTGAATAATGAAAAATTGAATGAAATTTTGTAGCTATCCTGCATTGTTCAGTTTTTTTCTGTTTCATGTGATGTCACTGTATGACCGCGCTGCCATGTTTGTGACCAAAATTCCATATTACTTCATTGTGCTACGCTGCGGGATGCGGCAAAAGCCGGCGAAAGTTTTGTTTCTATTTATAAATCTTGAAAAAGAGAAAACTGCTGTTTAATTACCAGTAGGGGTGGGCGATATGACCAAAATCGTATATCACGATACAAGTAATTTTTTCTAACGATAAAGATATATATCACGATATAGTAAAAGGTTTCTGGAAAATCAATACAAATAGGTATTTGTACAATTCCCAATGTGCTGTAAGTCCTCGTGGTCGCGTAGTGACTCGCCTCAATCTGGGTGGACAGTCGAACCTCAGTTGCCTCCGCATCTGAGACCGTCAACCCGCGCATCTTATCACGTGGCTTGTTGAGCACGTTACTGCGGAGACCTAGCGCATGTGGAGGCTTCACACTATTCTCCACGGCATCCACGCACATCTCGCAACACGCCCCACCGAGAGCGAACCACATTATAGCGATCACGAGGAGGTTACCCCAACGTGACTCTACCCACCCTAGCAACCGGTCCAATTTGGTTGCTTAGGAGACCTGGCTGGAGTCATTCAGCACGCCCTGGGACTAGCGAACTCCAGGGGTGGTAGCCAGCGTCTTTACCACTGAGCTACCCAGGCCCCCAAGACAAACAATGTTAAAGTAAATAAAAAAATCAGCTTGTTTTCAAAAATCAACCTTATCAAAATGCTAAATATAACAATATATAACAAAATGTTGTTGGCCAGTAAAAAACTTGTGGGTCTTTTATTCAGTCATGTCAGTCATCACAGACATTTTGTAATATTGTGACCAAATCAGAGCAGAAAACAACACAAACATGTAACTTCTGAATGAGAGATGTTTTTACGGTGATGTACCGGTAGACCTGTGTACTCGCCGGTCACACATCAGACTCGCCAGCGTACAGAGATGAAGGATCAAATATATTTAAATGTCCGCGAAAGTCAAATTTGGCAATACTTGTGCTGACTTCAGACCTGTATACACCTTTTCTGGGACTTGGCATGGATCAAAAGCATTTTGTGAGGGTTTTCTTGATATCTTTTATGGATGGTTTTCCATTCACTGCCATTGTTTCCTTCTGCTGATGGACACAAATAAGGCTATGTAGAAAAAGTGACGTCTCTGAAACGGGTCTATACTTTCGGTTCAGAAAATAAATTATTGTAATTATATATTAGTGAAAGTGAACGAGATTTGAGAACCTCAGAGTTAACTCATGCAGTATACATTTGCTTAATAGTCCATTGTTATCTTCTTTCATGACACTCTTTAATTGTTTGTTCACTGTCAGAGTGAGCCAAGTGCTTGACCAAATCACCACTTTGCTGTCCGTTTCTCTGGCGTGATGTGAGCACACAGTCACAGCAGATCATCGCGGCAAAGTCAGCGGTTGGAAAAATAATCAAAGTAGCGGCCTTGCGGTGGCACTCCATCTGCTCTTGGCAACAGAGAAAAAGCATGCTGCTCAACTAATAAACAACACTAATTCTTAATCTTTTCTACTAGACGCTAATGATGAAACTGTATTAATCATGAAGAAAAATTGATTAGCTGTTGTAACAGGTAGAGGATGGGCAAGGCGGAGGCGGGAACCGGCAGAACAGTGAACGTAACTTTAATGACAGAAATTCAACTTAAAACAACATAAAACAAAGATGCACACATATACAGTGGCCGCGTGTGTCTCTCTGTCTCTCTCCCTCGAACGGGCGTCTCCGGCTCCCCTTTATCTCGCTCTCCTGCTGATCAGCTGATTCAGTGCCGGCCGTGCACCCTCATGGCCCGGCCACGCCCTCCTCATCGTCACACTCCTCTCCCGCCCGATTGAGGCCAGATCACTATCCAGACTGACCTATCCCCCCCCCCCCAATCTCTGGAGGGGAGACGCTGCCATTCCGGCCATTCCGTCAGCCGGTGGTCCAACCCGCCTCCTGGGAACCTGGGGGAGAGACGAGGGGAGGGAGAAGGGAGAGGGAAAGGGCAGTGTGGGAGACAGAGAGAAAAACTTGCTCGCCGGTCCCCGGACACGCTGTCGCCTGATTTACCACTCCTCCGCCCTCTGGCGGATGACAGCCGCTCCTCCCCGGGTGGACGGCAGCGAGTCGTCCGACCCCTGGCGGACAGAACGGCTCCTCCCCTTCTTGGCGGATGGCAGTGGTTCCTCCAACTCCCGGCGTCCGGCAGTGACTCCTCTGTCCTCCGTCGGACGGCCGCGGCTCCTCCCCTGGCGGACGGCAGTGGCGAGGACTCCAAGACAGTGAATCCCTCCTCCTTCCTAGGTTTCGGTACCAATGTAACAGGTAGAGGATGGGCAAGGAGGAGGCAGGAACCGGCAGAACAGTCAACGAAACTTTAATGATAGAAATTCAACTTAAAACAATATAAAACTTAGATGCACACACAAACAGCGGCCCCGTGTCTCTCCGGGGTGCACGGCCCGGCCACGCCCTCCTCCTCATCACAGTTGTTTTGAATGGTGACTTGGTTCCTACTCAAGGTTTCCACACAGCATGATTAATACTGTATGTTGACAAGATGGGAATTTCTTGGTTTGTGGTTCTGGCTCAATGATTTACTTGTTTAACAGGTCATTTATTTAATGTTTGTTACTTTCTTTGGTTATTAGTATGACTACAGTTTTTTAATGAATCATAGAATGGCACACATTTATAATTTATTATGTCTTAAATATGGTGTTGGTAGCTCAATGGTTAAGGATCTCTGCTGGGGAGCCAACACATATGTGTGCAATCGTAACTCGGAACTGTTTTGTAATCAAGCAACATGCTGGTTTTAATAGGAACTGAGAATATTGAAATGGCCTATTTTCTCTTGTTCGTAAGCCATTGTAGCCTCAAAAGTCTGT
Source organism: Myxocyprinus asiaticus (assembly GCF_019703515.2). Lineage (NCBI taxonomy): Eukaryota > Metazoa > Chordata > Actinopteri > Cypriniformes > Catostomidae > Myxocyprinus > Myxocyprinus asiaticus. The sequence goes on along the minus strand of NC_059386.1, from coordinate 34,461,770 downwards.
GAAACAAACTCTTCACGCAGACACGAGTAGTACCTCGGTTTGGTCTCGTTCTGACCACACAATCTTCTCCCGGCCCAAAGCACATGTGGCTTAAACCAAACCCAGCGAGGAACGTTAACCTCGGTATGCAGAGCTGCCCAACTACTGCTTTTTGACTTTTAATTTGCTGCATGGATCCTGAGAGGTGGGACCTTTTTGATTGGCAAAGAGAAGAGGGCAAAAACATGGGTTCCGTTTTACTTGATGTGTGAAATTATTATTTTTATAAGCAACAGGCTTCTCTGAGAGATGAGGGCACTTTGGGTGAATGCTCAGTCTAGTTTTACCTATAGAATGCTTTTTATATATATATATATATATATATATATATATATATATATATATATATATATATATATATATATATATATATATATATATATACATACACTCACTGTTTCCCACAGATTTAAATTTCCACCAGATCGTTGCATCAGGAAAAACTCAGGATTTTACATAAATGATGATAATTCACGGATCACTGTCATTGTTATCGTGTCTGCTCTATTAGACACTATTGACCTGCAGCAGCTGTTGGTGGATATTACATTTATTTTAATGAAGAAGTAGCGCGAACTCCGATTGCAAACGGCTGCTTTTAATTTCCAAAGTGCTGTCGCTGTGACAGATATGAGGTCAAATATGATCAAATGATGATCTTATATGATCAAGACCACTATATAAGATATAACGGGAGGAACAGGACTGTTTGTGAAAGGATGAATGAATAAAAATAACGTCATACTGCTAAAATGATGTCTTTGCATGCAGTAAATAATTGTTCTATCGAAAATGGCTGTTATAAGTTTTGATTTTGAATATGATCATATTGAAGTGAAATATTATTATTTATTGTATGTGGGTTAATAATTTAATCAGTTAAGACACATTTTGTATGTGTGATGATAGTTTTCAGTTCTAAGTACACACATTTTTAGGCTTCAGAAGTGTGTTAAACATGTGAGGATGTGTATTCATCAACCTGTTACATGTCCGACATAATCACACAAGTTTAAACTTGTTTTGCCGATATTTTAGAAAATAACCCACATAATTTCTTCACTGTGAACCATAGATATTCCTTTATAATAACTTTTATTAACATTAACAGACATCGTTACATTCTATAAAGCTTAAAAGAGTATTAAAACTGCAGCGCTGCCTTTTTCCACTATTGAAATTTGCAGCTAGTTTTGTACAGGAATGTGTGTGTGTCTGTGTGTGACTGAATGTATGTCTACATAATATCTTATGTAAAGCCACAATTGATGCCCAGGTCAAAATTGACCCGTGAACGCAATAAATGGTATAAGTGGTTGTATCGCTTAAACAATTTTATCAAAACAATCTGGTAGTCTTGACAAAGTCACAAAGTCAGGTTCCCGTACTAAAAACTGTGTTATTCACAAATGTATCTACCTCTCCTGGGCCAAAAATGACCCGAACGCATTTGGAGGGAAAATAATATATATTTTTTAATATAAATTAAAATTAATGTTAAAATGTAATACTTTCTATTTAAAATAAAAATATAATTTTATAAAAATATAATAAATATAAAATATAGTATTTAAATAATACAATATTTTCAAGTAAATTTTAAGAAAAATGTAAATTTTGCCATTATTATTATTATTATTTTTTTTTACAGATTTCAGTACGATGGCACTTGATATTGACCCTTCAAAGCTTAAAAAAAGGACCTAAAATTGTCATTAAGGTAGTTCCTATGTCTCATGCATAATATTCCAAGTCTTCTGAAGGCATATGATAGGTTTTGGTGAGAAACAACATGTAGTGAAAATTAGCCAACTTTTGTGTTCCGCAGAAAAAAAGACATACATAAGTTATACTGGTTTGGAATGAGGGTAAGTAAATGATGACAAAATTTTCAGTTTTGGGTGAACTTTCCCTTTAAAATCATTACCCGCTTTGATCTCAGTGTTCGTTGAAAGATTCCTCCATCTGATTCAAACCAGTCAACTCGTGAGTCTTGTGTCACGGTGCAAGTGAGACCGGACCCAAAAGCAGAGGTAACAGTTCAATAGGATTTATTGACCAAACACAAAAGGTCCTTCAACAAAGCAAAGTCAAGCCCAGGCGATCTTTCTCCCCCGAGACGCAGGCAGAGACCGAGGAATCCTCCTCCACATGAACTGGGCACCGAACTGGCAAAGGCGGCAGCAAATGTGAACAGAAGGTAACTCCACTTCTGAAACTAAACATCAGCCAGCTCCAACTGCACAAGTGAGCACAGTTAACATTCAGCGAACAGTTCCTTAATGTTCACTATCACGGTGACAGTAACACAAACACAATGATCCGACCTCGGACATGTCACACGAGGGGATTTAAATAAGAGGAACAAATAAGAGGAAGGTGCGGCTTGCAGCTGAATGTTGTAATGATCAGCATTCCCATGGAAACAATCAGGGTTCTCATGGAAACGCTGATTCAGCACACTAGTGGCACCTGAAACACATAAGGGCAAAACGTAAACGCGATTTGATAAAAAAAGACAGGGAACGATGATGCCACATTCCTCATCAGACAAAACACACTACCTGGCAAGGTGCCAGGACCATGACATCACCGGAGAGCGCACGGCGATAACATGAGCACGGCGCCCACACAAAGCACGAACACGAAACACAAGACAGACAGGGGACGATGATGTCATAGCCCTTGTCAGACAAAACCCAACCTGACCAGCTGACAGGACCATGACATCACCAGAGAGCGCACGGCGGTCCCAAACAACCGGACCCGTGCGCTCACACAAAGGGGTACACAAAACACTGAGGCAGGCCGATACTGCCATGGTCCCATCAGGCAGAACCCCAACCTGACAAGGTGACCAGACCGTGACATCTTGTTGTGCAGTTCATTAAAAGAACCAAATCATATAATATTGTAACAAGGTTAGTAGTTCAGGGAAGAAGGAGGCAGGAACCGGCGAACCTTCAAACATACTTTAATTATAAAATAAACACAAAATGAAAGGAAAGTGGCAGCCCCTCACGGACGACTGCTGCACAAACATAAACAAAACACAATGTAAATAGTCCAGGCCTGGTCCTCTCTCGTCCTTCACTGTTGTCACTCCTCCTTTTATCCTCCCGGAGCTCCTCCGTGAGACACGAGGCCGGTGCGGCGCGCGGGTGACGCTTATTAACAATCGCGCCAGCGGCCTCGCTCCGTTCCCACGGCTCTCGGCCCTGCCCCGCCCTGCTTGCCACAGATATGTTTCTATTTAAATCGGACTACACAAGTCGTGTTGTATGTTTGTTTCTGAGCTAATATAATGCAATAAAGACGTGTTGTTTTGCCATTATTTAATGGGAAACTATCATTTTAACTCATCACATTCATTTTAGACTGTAAACTCACAACTCTGCCTCTGAATAGCTGTACAGGAAACACATACCAGTGCCACAAGTGCAGTGCTCAGGCTCTGGTCTCTGGCCGAGCAGTGAAGGTCTTGTGGGAATAGCCAGACTGTATCGGCAACTTTGTGCTTCCTTTTGGATCAGAATAGGAGGAAGTAGTGGGTGTGGGGCCGAGCTGCTGTTGTGTTGTGGAAATCCTGGACGAGTTCACCAGCAAACTTGTGCTGTGACTATAACTGCAAAAACAGCAGCGTTCCACCGACTTTACTGGCCTGAAACGCTGCAGTTTTGCCCTGTGACACATATACAAAGATTATATGGAACGTTTCTGCCAAAAAGTCTCATTATGAAGAAATACGAAGCAATGACTCTCACCAGGGGAACATTTTACTGCTAAGAGATTGCTCTTTTGTAAGCTTAATGGAGTTATGAGTCGTTTACATATCAATGTTTCTCGGATATTTATCCTAAAATTCATTTGGAGAAAAAAATAGACACAAATGAGACGATGGTTGACACACAGTAAGAGTACAGAGCTTTTAAATGAATTTGGATAGCATAGCTCAGATCATTTGGTCTTGTAAGAACTTGATGAGAAATGTTTGAGTTCATATTGGTAAATTTGTGCACAGTTTGAGACATTGTTGAGATCTCTTCTGAAACTCACATGTGGAGACACGTGAGAATACTGGGGTCTTTTGCTCAGAAGAAACATATTGCACTGTGTCCTGATCAGCCACACATTTTAAGTTTGTCAGTTGTCAACTTATGTTTAATGCAGCTCATTTATGTATGAAAAAAGATAATGTTCAAATATAAATATATAATGTTTAATTATAATATAACATTTTTAAAAGGACTGTTGTTGGGCAACATGTTTAATAAGGCCGTATTTTACACCTAACAGCCAAGCAAAAGGCACAGAAAGATAAGCTGGTTGTAGTCATTGTTTTGATTGAAAGCTGAGTTGTCAGACACCCTCGGCCGTCATGAGAGGCCGCTGTAAGTGATAAAGGTGAAGAGAGCACAACTCATCGTCGTCAGCAGTGTTCTGCCGAGCGAACTCGAGGACGCACCGCTGAAAAACGCAAGACGGTTAGTGTTTTCATCTTTATTTACAAGTCGTTTGAGTGTTTGCGCCTGCTAAGAAGCAACTTTAATATGCTTTGAAATTATTCCTCAGGATAAGAACGCCTGGTGTCGAGTTAGGCTTGGATGATGTAGCTATAAGAATTATATCTTGATATATTTGAGCCTTTTTTTTTTTATTTTTATGATATTCAATATTTATCTTGATATTTTTGTATTTGCTTTGAAATGGCTTAAAAGAATAGTTTAGTCCAAAATGAAAATTCTGTCTTATTAGAATCAGTCGTGATGTAGATTAATAAGAACCGACTCAAATTAGTCATTTCCTCAGGAGTCAAACTACACTGGTCAATCTGTATGTTTTACAGCATAGATTCTAAAGAGTCATTCGTTCAGGAATCGGACTACACTGGTCACGCTGTATGTTTTGCAGTGTAGATTCAAAAGAACTGACTCAAAAGAGTCATTTGCATGGGAATCGGACTACACTGGTCAAGCCGTATGCTTTACAGCATAGATTCAAAAGAGTCATTTGCACGGGAATCAGACTACACTGGTCAAGCTGTATGTTTTACAGTATAGATTCAAAAGAGTAATTCATTCAGGAATCGGACTACACTGGTCAAGCCGTATGCTTTACAGCATAGATTCAAAAGAGTCATTTGCACGGGAATCAGACTACACTGGTCAAGCTGTATGTTTTACAGTATAGATTCAAAAGAGTAATTCATTCAGGAATCGGACTACACTGGTCAAGCCGAATGCTTTACAGCATAGATTCAAAAGAGTCATTCGTTCAGGAATCGGACTACACTGGTCACACTGCATGTTTTGCAGTGTAGATTCAAAAGAACCGACTCAGCAGAGTCATTCGCATGGGAATTATACCACACTGGTCACGCTTTATGTTTTGCAATGTAGATTCAAAAGAACCAACTCAGAAGAGTCATTTACACGGGAATCGGACTACACTGGTCAAGCTGTATGTTTTACAGCATAGATTCAAAAGAGTCATTCATTCAGGAGTCGGACTACACTGGTCAAGCCGTATGCTTTACAGCATAGATTCAAAAGAGTCATTTGTTCAGGAATCAGACTACACTGGTCAAGCCGTATGCTTTACAGCATAGATTCAAAAGAGTCATTCGTTCAGGAATCGGACTACACTGGTCAAGCTGTATGTTTTGCAGTGTAGATTCAAAAGAACCGACTCAACAGAGTCATTCACGTGGGAATTATACCACACTGGTCACACTGCATGTTTTGCAGTGTAGATTCAAAAGAACCAACTCAACAGAGTCATTTGCGTGGGAATTATACCACACTGGTCACACTGCATGTTTTGCAGTGTAGATTCAAAAGAACCGACTCAACAGAGTCATTTGCGTGGGAATTATACCACACTGGTCACACTGCATGTTTTGCAGTGTAGATTCAAAAGAACCAACTCAGAAGAGTCATTTGCACGGGAATCGGACTACACTGGTCAAGCCGTATGCTTTACAGCATAGATTCAAAAGAGTCATTTGCACGGGAATCAGACTACACTGGTCAAGCTGTATGTTTTACAGTATAGATTCAAAAGAGTCATTCATTCAGGAATCGGACTACACTGGTCAAGCCGAATGCTTTACAGCATAGATTCAAAAGAGTCATTCGTTCAGGAATCGGACTACACTGGTCAAGCCGTATGCTTTACAGCATAGATTCAAAAGAGTCATTCGTTCAGGAATCGGACTACACTGGTCAAGCCGAATGCTTTACAGCATAGATTCAAAAGAGTAATTCGTTCAGGAATCGGACTACACTGGTCAAGCCGTATGCTTTACAGCATAGATTCAAAAGAGTCATTCGTTCAGAAATCGGACTACACTGGTCACGCTGCATGTTTGGCGGTGTAGATTCAAAAGAACCGACTCAACAGAGTCATTGTAACAATTAACGATGGCAAAGGAGGAAGCTGGGACTGGGTTGACAAACACAGACATTTAGTAACACTTTTCAGTGTATAAAGAAACAAAAACACGCACTGCTTTTCAGCCAGCTACGTCAAATCATAAAACACCCACAAAAACACGGACAAGCTACGTGCATCTCTCTCCCGTCTGCTGCCGTCCCTTCTCCTTTATATACTTTTATATATACTTAAATACTCCCGCCTCCCCTCGCTGAAGCGCCCAAACGCCGCTCGGTTCTGCCCTGCTCACCACAGTCATTCATTCAGGAGTCGGACTACAGTGGTCACGCTGCAAGTTTTGTGATGTAGATTATAAAAGAACCAACTCATAAGAGTCATTCATTGGAGGATCAGACTACTCTGGTTGCACTGTATGTTTTGCGCTGTAGATTTAAAAACTATTTTTGTTTTGCTGATTAAGTAGTGGTGTTGCAGTTCTTGGTTCCTAACCCTATTGTTTTTATGTCTTTGTTTTACATTTTTCAAAATCCTAAAACTTGGTGTATTTCCAGGTTTAAATTAGATTTTGAAGGCCAGATTTTCAACGCTGTCTCAGATTTTTGGACCCCACTGTACATCGGCAAAAAATATTATTTAATGCATTGTAAATACTCAACATATCACTCAGCTCTAGTGACGTAATCTCTCATTATACCGCAGTACATGTTCAGTGGAGTGATGATATATGAGATGACATAGAAGCAGCAGTCCTGCTGTGTCCTCACAATGAGGTCACGACCTGAGGTCAACTTCAATGAAGGATCAATTTCAGCGGCTGCTCTGAGAGGGCTATTTACTTCTGTCTGTCCAATGCATGCCCCTCCTTCCCTTCCCAGCCTCCCGTAGATGTCCGTGTTGGCACAACACATGTTTTGCCCCTTTAGGGGGCCCATGGGAAGGAGAAAACTTTCAGAGCAGCACTGAGGATCCAAACAAATGCGCCAGTGACACAAAAACACAGTGAAAGGCCTCGCTGTCGCCTGGATGAGTTGTTTTTTGCAGGTTTTTAGCCCTTATCCGTTTAAATGCAAGTTGCTGTGAGACGCAAGAGCTTTTTTTAAATCTTTGTCATTTAGATTTAGCATTTCGAAAGATGTCTACACTCAAAAGGGCTAATTCACCCTAAAATTAAAATTTCGTCATAATGTATTTTCCCCTTATGTTGCATCTGACTTTCTTTTTCTGTGTAACACAAAAGGAGATCTCAGTTACCATTAGCTTTTATTGCATCTTTATTCCATACAATAAAAGTGAATGGTTACTGAGGCTGTCGTTCTCCCAAACATAAAGTAAATCGTCCCCTCTTTCACAGAGTTGGGATATCTGATTCATTCTAGTGAATCACTTCGTTCAGATAGTTCATGTCACGGTTACACCAAGGCACTTACAATGGAAGTGAATGGGGCCGGTCCATAAACGTTAAAATACTCACTGTTTCAAAATCATTTACAGTGATACAGAAAGTCAAATTGTTTTTGTGGTAATCTACATTATGCCACAAATGCTGTAAAAAAAACAAAAAACAAAAAAAAACAAAAAGGTGGCTTTTCCAATACTGGTTTTGAATAACTTTAATAAAAAAGAGTTGTACGTTTCTTGCACGTTAGCAATCAATGCAATTGCTGGTTGTTCCTCCGGGGCGCCAATGGTGACTTCAAAGGGTCAATAATTCATAGAGATTTTCACCGTCCATCTTTATTGCTAAAATCTGATGTCTGTCCCATTCGTAGTCCTCTGATCAAAGAGACACTGCACACTGTATTGTTTAAATACAGACAAAGGGATTATGTATGAACTCGGATATAAATGCAAATTCAGAGCATGCAGTGACTTGAGATTTGAAGATCAATGCACAGCAGGAGAAGGCTGGTCACCTCTGTTTTTAAGCTCTGATGGATGTTCTGTGTTGATATTGTAAATGTGATTTGATAAAGAAGCCCCACAACAGGGGCGAACTGGCCATCGGGAGAACCGGGACTTTTCCGAAACGGGGCCGAATGGGCCGCGATAAGCTGAAATGGGCCGCCATCTTATACAGAATGGGCCACAAAACGGCACAGCTATATGCAGAAAAGGACAGCGACAACACCATCACCCCCACCCCCCTCCCCCCCGCTCAACAACTTTTGGGCCAGTTTCTATGTAAACGCCCGGGCCGATTTCTCTTCCCAGTCCGCCCCTGACCCACAGCATCACTTCAGAGTAAGGATGTCCTGATGTAGAATTGCTATGATGTACGAGAGCAAGTTAAAGCAACGAGAGGCCATGCGTTTAGCAGCTTCCACATGACTCTCGTCAAGGCCGTCAACTCTGTGCTCATTTTCAGCTTCAAGCGCCGTATCGCCCTCCACATGACAACAAGTGTTGCAGGAAGAGCCACGGAGGGGTGATTTTACAAGTTTACAAGAAAGCGGGAGGTTTGCAAACATTGAAAACATGTATTTGGATTTGGAAGAGAAAAATGTGCTGGGAATTGCTTTGATCAATTCATTGCAGAAAGTAATAAAAGGACTTGTTGACATTAAGTTCTTAAGATGTTCTTGGCGAATTTAAAATAGTTCAAGGACTGAGGTTTCTGGATGCTCAGAAACAATAAAGTAAATTACTGATACTGATTTTAACTAAAAAACAGGCCGATACTGATATTTTGCCACTTACCTTATTTTGTCATGAAATCACTGTTTTACTTTGGAATTATGTTTTAAAAATGTACAAAGAATTACAAAAGCTTTTTTACTGTTCTGACAATAAATATTTTCCATTGAACATTGGATCTGTTGAACACATGAAAGGCCAAAATTTTTAAGAGAGCCACAATGAAAGATAAATAGAAGATAAAACGATAAAAAGAAAAAATAACTAAATATGATAACATGATAATTGATATGAATAAATAGTTATTTTGTACTTCTAAAACATTGTTGCTCTTCTGTTTTTTCAGTTCAAAACAACAGAACTAACATTTATCATGAACATTACAAATTCATACTGTGCATATGTTGGGCAATTCCACGGAAATGTCAACCACATCATGGAAAAATAGATAGTGTAATCCAAAGGAACAAAACTCTCTTTTAATTTCTGTATAATGGTATAATGGACAATGGATAATGCTGTCCAGACCGCTAGAGGGCGCCGCTTGCTCACACAGCGCTGAATGCAGAAACGCAGCCTTTTAAGGTTTAGTAATCACACAAGGCCATATTGTGATTTCAATCTTCATTTAATCAATCATGCTGCTTTAATGGATATCATACCAATATCTCAGAAGTCAAAGTTTGCTGGTTTCAAAGCTGGTTCCCTCATCATGTAGCCTATAGGTATGTGCCATTATAACAACTGTCACATCCATTTAAGACGTTTTTTTCGCATTAACATAAGAACGAGAAAGAATAAAAATTAAATATGACATGTTCTAAGTGCCAACCCTTCTACATATTGTGGCTATTATCATTTTTGGATTGTGCATTCAATTCAGAGAGTTTTACAAAGTGTGTTACTAATGAATTATAAATCAACCAACGGTTTTTCATATTGATGTTTTCATGCTTATAACCCATATGCCAGTGGTTTAAATTTGGTCAAGAATTGGCCGATAAATATCAGAAGCCGATACATCGGTGCATCCCTAAAGTATTCGTGAAGTCATGAAGTTGGACATTTTTTTTAAATATTTCTTGTTGCTTTTTACTCTAAAATCATTAGTGAGTATGGTGAGATTCACTTCTCATTGCAAAAACAGATTTTGCAGATATTGCACGGTAATCATTGGCTGATGCTTCGGAAGGTCAGCGGCAACAGGGTCAAAGTTAGGTTTAGGGTTAGGAAATTATTTGGCAATGCTGATGCTTCACTCAATAGACTTCATTATATTCGGCCCCACCAATGCAAGTCAAGTGAAAGCTGCTTCACAGTATTTTTACTATGCTTAAGGGGTGTCCTTGGTGTTCTATAGCCCATTAAGGGGCTGTTCACATGGGACACATTCTTGCATTTAAAATGCTAGACGCAGAGCAATGGAGTGGAACGAAACGCAGGAGGTTTTAAAATGTGTTTTTTAAAGTTAAACTACTTTTTAACTTGACACGCTGTCTTAAGTATGACTCTAGTAGTTTAAGACACTGAAAAAGCACTCTGTTTGGCAAATGCGTACAGAGAAGAACAAGAAAAAAAATAGTGCAGACGGATCGCAAGAACGCGTTCTGTGTGAACGGCCCCAAACACACGGCCTCTTGTGCCATTTTGCTTTTATAAAATACTTCCAAAAGCAATATAATAATGTTTATTTAGTAAATGACATGTCTTAAGACATGTCTTGTGTTTTCTAAATCAAATAGTTTTGTGCAGTTGAAACGCCCCCTTGTACAACTTGGTTCATTGTTGCGAGTTCTGGGAAGATCTTTAGACTTTAGTCTTTTCTGGATGCCAATGCAAGGGCCGGATCTTGTCTGTCTCTTGACATCTGTGGCACCCTGTTCTTATAAAGCAATATTCAAACCACATCGGGATGTTTTCTTTAGGGAAATGCGATGAAAAGGGGGCTCATTGATAATGACATGCAAGCACCACATTTACTGCATTAAAATCACTCCTTTTCTCTCAAATCTCCAAAGACCTAGCAATGCAATAAACACTAGGACAATGCAATTCAGATTTTTACATTTTAAACATGTATAATCGCCCATTCATGCAGCATAAATGTACTGGTATAGATTATATCAGTTATGTTGGTTGATCTGTGCCGAAAGCTACTTTTAGAACTATCAGTTATCGGCAGAAATCGCCAATAGTTCGCCGATAGTTTTGAGGGTTCTGAAGTACGACCGCAGTATCTGAAGTTGAAATGTAAACAATCACTGACAGCTCGTGGTGATTAGCTGTGTCTAAATCTGTCTTCATTGTCAACATTCATCCATATTTATATCCTTACATGAATGCATATTTTGTTATTTTGATTAGATAATCATCAAGTGTTCTTATTTGAAGCGGAAACGTGCCAACATACATCACGTCTCCAACTTAATATGTTGAATAATATTCAAATAAAGTCATCGGGGGGGGGGTCCTGGGTAGCTCAGCGAGTATTGACACTGACTACCACCCCTGGAGTTGCGAGTTCGAATCCAGGGCATGCTGAGTGACTCCAGCCAGGTCTCCTAAGCAACCAAATTGGCCCAGTTGCTAGGTAGGGTAGAGTCACATGGGGTAACCTCCTCGTGGTCGCGATTAGTGGTTCTCGCTCTCAATGGGGCGTGTGGTAAGTTGTGCGTGGATCGTAGAGAATAGCATGAGCCTCCACATGCTGTGAGTCTCCGCGGTGTCATGCACAGCGAGCCACGTGGTAAGATGCGCGGATTGACTGTCTCAGAAGCGGAGGCAATTGAGACTTGTCCTCCGCCACCCGGATTGAGGTGAGTAACCGCACCACCATGAGGACCTACTAAAGTAGTGGGAATTGGGCATTCCAAATTGGGAGAAAAGGGGATACAAATAAATAAAATAAAATAAAATAAATAAGCTGAATGTAAATGTATGTAAAAACCCTTCATTTGGTAAATATATAGGCTATAAATACAAAAACTTAATCTACTGAATGCTTAGCTTACATGTAGTGCACTGTAACTTATTACAATGAAGTCTTGTCAGGATTATTAATATGAGATTACGTTATAAAAAAGACACGTGAAGCATGGACATTATTAAATATGTATTTATATAATTATTATTGATTGTTGATTTAAATAGGCGCGTTCCTAGAAAAACAGGAAAAACTTTGTTTACCGGAATACCGGACATTTATGACAAGTGATTGCTGATGATCTACTGTTGATGAATTACTGGTCATATTTGTTATATTACAATATTTACTTTATTGTGTTAGAATTGAATGATTGTAAGAGTGCATATTTGGTTTCCCTTATCTTTGTGATTAGATAGGAGCACAACAATTTCAAAATAAAATTTCCTGCCGTATTTCGTGTTTATGGTAAAAAGTCCCGTGTTATGCACCAAATCGTCTTTTTTTTTTTTTTCAGGTTATTAATGAGATTTTGAATGAACAATAAATTGCATTTGGGATTTCGTACAATTTGTACTCTTGCTGCCTCCATTTCTGTGCCCATCACAGTAAGGAAAGACTAAGAACATATTAAAACACCTTTTAATAAATCGATTTTAAAAACTATTGGCCGATTAATCGGTTATTGTCTTTTTCCACCACCTTAGTTATAGGTATTGGAAAAATCCAAAGTCTCATTTTCAAATAGATTGTTGTTCAATTTTTATTTACTTACATTTAAAGTATCATCATAAGCTTTGGATTTCTATTCTTCTGCATCTCATTTGACTCTGTTTCCCACTCATTCATGTAAATCTCTTTCTTTTTAAATTTGCATTTGTGGCCCTGAAGTTCTGGATAAATAAACTAAAACAGATTGGTCTGTTGTGCGGCAAAGCTTTGTATTGAATCTACACAGCCATGTTTGTCCAAGTTCTCGGGGCCCCTTTCATGTTAATGGGGCCCTCGAGGCCCTGAGAGTACTGCTATGCAGACTTTTGTCCGCTGTCGGAGTTTAACGTGCATTGCCATGCCAGAGAAGCCAAACCCTTGCAGTGCTGCACCCAGCGTGGCGCTTGACATCACAGATGCCTTTGTGAATGAATGATCTAGATCTCATACTCTTTCTCCTCAGTTATAGCACTCTAAAAGAGAAATTACTCAATCAAACTCCTTTAAAAAGTGTCTTTGAGATGATGCCAAGCGTCCAACAGGTGTTTAATTTTTCTTGGGAAACATTTGAAAGCTGCTATAGCGGCTAACTGTGTCTAAATGCATTAATGTACCTTTGACGGCTGTGTTTTTGTTATTTGTATTATTGATAGGTTATCTGAGATTGTACAGTGATGTACAGATTATGCTGTCTTTTCTAAAAGGGTGAATTTCACGAAACCTGTCAAGAACATGTCTGGGTCATATTCACCCCAAAATCAAAAGTATATATATATACTTGGGGTACAATATGACCTGAGCATGTTTTCATGTGAGTCATCCAAAAATCGTGACCCAGCACTTCCCGGGGCGACCAGCAGAGGGAACAATGGAATCATATGTAAGCGTGACACACTGTTCTTGTTACAGTCCAGCCAAGGGAAAAAAAGTAGAGAAAATTATAGAGGCTGCAGTAGATGAAATCTTATCAAAACATATGGACATTCTGTCATAGATGTATCAGAGCTGTTGTCATGCCGATAGCAATGACATCATACCTCAATCATCGCAACCACACATGTTTTTGACACAACAACTTTCCACAAACGAGTTGCATGCGCGTTATATAGGTTCTATAAAGGTCAATATAATGACTCTGCTTATGTTCAACATAATTAGCTAGTCTTTAGTGCTTAGAGCGTAGTTGGCACATACTAAACCACTAATACCTTTACTGTCATCGTGAAACTAAAACGTTAAACCATTTGCTAATTAAAAACATAAAGCCACAAAGCCACGCTCCAGCACAGTTTGACTGTAATCTCCACTATATTCACGACAGTGTTTTGAAATATTCTGCTTTGCTGCCTTGAAAAACTCAACGCTATTCAGTTATCAAAGAACTAAAATGGAGATTTAAGTTCAAAGTTCTTTGCCAAAGCCGGATTGCGGATTGTCTCGTTACTGTGAAGCGTGGTTAAGCGTATCCGAGACGTGGAAAAAAGATCTTTGAACGGGTCACATGCAGATAAGGGTCGAGCACTGTGTCACTGCTTAGCGCCAGTGTGTCACATGACGATTTGTCTCAGTGGTTTCTCCAAATTAGGTAGAAGTCTTCTGTTGAGCTACTTCAAAAGCACTCACACATAGACGTATGGGTCATTCCTGTTATGCAGAGCATTTTCATGTCCACATGCTTCAATATATTGGAGACGATTTTAAACTAACACGTTTTAAAGATGGAAATCATATTTGTTAGTTTTTTATTTTTATCAAAAGGTCACAGTTAAGTGAACAACTACTTGCTTGGGCAGATGTTTTGCCATTTTTATGTCCTCTATGATATGGACAAACACCTAAAATAATAATAATAATAAAAAAACTGGCAATTTATTCTGGGTTCCCACTCTTTTTGATCAATTAAATCGCATGACTTTTCCACGACCTGTCCAGGCATTCATGTTTTGTTGACGTTCAGTAGAAAATGTAGACATTTTCAAGACTTTCAAGATTTGATCAATTTCCATGTATTTTTCCAGGCCTGGAAATCACAATTTTAAAATTCCCTAATTTTTCCAGGTTTATTAATAAATATTCAAGGTGTTTGAAAATTTAAGGGAATATTGTTTTTATTCATAATCATTTTTATTTTTATTTTTATTTTTATTTTTCTGGGGCTTCAATATCACTTTCCATCTTGTTAGACTTTTGTAATATCCCATTTAACTAACAAAATCCAGTTTCTAAATGATATCATGACACAGGAAGTGACATCATTTTGGTGGGAAAGCATCAGCGCAAATGTCAGTGATGAATTTAGTAAATCTTTTGTTGTATGAGCTGCTTTGTTCTACTCTAAAATATTCCTTTCTGTTTGATATAATTACAGAAATTGATTCAAATGATGTTTATAAAATATTTAGATTAATTTCAAATTGACTGTCATGTAAGGTGGCTGTTAATCTCTCACAGAGCAATGGCTAACTTTAGCTCTTTGTTTCCAACCTGTTAAAGGGATAGTTCACCCGAAAATGAAAATCATTTACTAACCCTCATGCCATCTCAGATATGTATGAGTTTCATTCTTCTGCTGAACACAAACAAAGATTTTCAGAAGAATATTTCAGCTCTGTAGGTTCATACAATGAAAGTGAATGGTGGCTAGAGTTTTGAATGTCCATAAAGGCAGCATAAAATTAATCCATAAGACTCCGTTGGTTTTAGATATGTCTTCTGAAGCGATGTAATCACTTTGGTTGAGAAACAGATCCTTTTTTTTTTTTTTTTTTAACCATAAATCTACACTTTCACTTTTACTTTCAGAATGTGAAAGTGAAATTGGAGATTTATAATAAAAATGACTTAAATATTGATCTGTTTCATCCACACCTATCATGTTGCTTCTAAAGACAAGAATTTAACCACTGAAGTCATATGGATAACTTCTATGTTGCCTTTATGTGATTTTTGGAGTTTCAAAGTTTTGGCCACCATTGACTACAGAGCTACCATGGACCTACAGAACTGAGATATTCTCAAAAAAAACTTCATTTGTGTTCAGCAGAAGAAAGAAAGTCATACACAACTGGGATGGCATGAGGTTGAGTAAATGATGAGAGTATTTTCATTTTTGGGTGAACTGTCCCTTTATGTGCCTGAGCTTGACCTGAAAATATTTCCGAAAATCTTTTTTTAATAATTTCTTTTTTTTTAAATACTTAAAATAAAACAGAAATATTCATTTCTAAATGTTATGGCATGGGTACTGTATAACAGGAATGACCCTACAGCTCATAATCTCTGCAGATTCACCATTCAAGCGAATAATTCCACAATCCAGTCTTTCTCTCGGGGGCTTTTACAATGGCTCGCTTTAAGAAGGAAATGGAGCCGTTGTATTAGGCTGCTGTAAATAGTGTGCAATTGAAAATGCCACAACTTGAAAACCGTGCATGTGACACTTAAATGCATTATTACACATGGAATGAGATGCAGATCCATTTGTTGACATTAAATGATGTGATGACATGGATCAGAATTAACATCTAAATATGAAAATAAAAATAGAAACACTGAGAAACACAGGTGTATATTCTTCTACAACATGCTTAGAGATCTGAGGCACTTTTGGACAAAGGACTAAACGATCCAATCTATCTCTTTGTCAGACGGACGTGAAATTGATGGTTTATCTTTCTCCTAAATGGTTGCTATCAATCTGGCCCTTTTTAGTTTGACTTGGAGGTGCTGTTACACTGCAGCCTGTCTCCTTTTGGGTGCGGGGTCAATATGCAAATGACGTTTTGACAGACAAGGGCAGCGGATATCAGTGATGCTTTTAGACAATCAGACAAACACGTCCATCTTTCTAGCCAGTTGGTTCTGAGTTTGATATCTCTACTGATATCAAGGTCATTTGATTCGATACGATAACTTTTAACCAGCTCGTGAATATTTGGGAAAAGTGGAATCAAACTAGGTGAAATAAATTAAACATCAAATTAAAATGGTTTCTATTTACTTATCAGCAGTGTTTTTGCGCTCGTGCTCATGTGCGCTCGTGTATTCAGTGCACTACTAATAATATCATAGCCTATTTTACACAATCAAATCAACTGACTATTATGTTTCAATCCGAAATACAATATGCTGTATAATTGCAACTGTATAATGTTGCCTATTGCTCTTTTATTATTAGGGTCCAAGCATTGAATGTGCGGAGACCCTATTGTTCTCCTAAGGATTCTTCTTCTTCTTCTTTTCAAGGTTTTCAGTACTTTTGGGGTACATAACATGCGTGAAAACTCTTGAAAGTTTGCACACACATCAGAGCCGTCGGCCATTAGGGCTTGGCAAAAGGGGGGGGCGTGCCGGGGGGCTCTGTAGCACATCCTTTTTGAGCTACAGTCACCAAACTTTGTACACATATAGATCTCATCAAGCCGGACAACTTTTGTGCTGACAGTCATAAGCTCCACCCAACAGGAAGTCGGCAATTTTGGATTGTTTGAAAAATGCATGCTCTGGAATTTGAAATACTCTCCTAGGGATTTCATGTTACAGGTACCACATGTGGGCGCCATCATACCAAGACATGGACGATGCTAAATTTCAAACAGATTTTTGATATATCGAACGATGTTGCCATGGCGACGTGATAATGTCAAAAAATCTGAAACAGGAAGTGGCTCATATATTCTGCGTGCATCGTGTGATTTACATCAAAATTGAGCCAAATGTTTGGCTTTGCTGGCTGATCACATTGATGTGGCTATTGTGGGTCACGGTCGTAGCGCCATCAACTGGCAGAAGGAAGTGTGGCATTTTTAACAGACTTTGAAATATCCCTCTTATGTTTACCTGAATTGCTTCCAATTTTTTTAGAATAATGTCAAGACAGTGCAGATTTAAAATTCTGAAGGGATTCTTGATATCTTAAATAATGTTGCCATGGCAACTCATTAAATGTCATTATTCCTTTTTAGGTACACTGGTGACCAAAAGTTTGGAATAATGTTCAGATTTTGCTGTTTCGGAAGGAAATTGGTACTTTAATTCACCAAAGTGGCATTCAATTGATCACAAAGTATAGTCAGGACATTATTGATGTAAAAAACAGCACCATCACTATTTAAAAAAAGTCATTTTTGATCTAGACGCCCCATTTCCAGCAGCCATCACTCCAACACCTTATCATGGAGTAGTCATGCTAAATTGCTAATTTGGTACTAGAAAATCACTTGCCATTATATCAAACACAGTTGAAAGATATTTGGTTCATTAAATGAAGCTTAACATTGTCTTTGTGTTTGTTTTTGAGTTGCCACAGTATGCAGTAGACTGGCATATTTTAAGGTCAATATTAGGTCAAAAATGGCAAAAAAGAAACAGCTTTCTCTAGAAACTCATCAGTCAATCATTGTTTTGAGGAATGAAGGCTATACAATGCTTGAAATTGCCAAAAAACTGAAGATTTCATACAAAGGTGTACACTACAGTCTTCAAAGACAAAGAACAACTGACTCTAACAAGTACAGAAAGAGATGTGGAAGGTCAGATGTACAACTAAACAAGAGGATAAGTACATCAGAGTCTCTAGTTTGAGAAATAGACGCCTCACATGTTCTCAGCTGACAGCTTCATTGAATTCTACCCGCTCAACACCAGTTTCATGTACAACAGTAAAGAGAAGACTCAGGGGTGCAGGCCTTATGGGAAGAATTGCAAAGAAAAAGCCACTTTTGAAACAGAAAGACAAAAAGAAACATTAGAGTTGTAATGGTCATTTTTCACGTTATTAATCTCCTAACTATACATTGTGATCAACTGAATGCCGCTTTGGTGAATAAAAGTACCAATTTCTTTCCATAAGAGCAAAATCTGTACATTATTCCAAACTTTTGGCCACCGGTGTATATTCACATATTTTTGAGGTACTTGGCATGCTTGAATTTTCATGATATTTTGCACACACATTAGAGTTGTCAGCCATTAGGCCTGGGCAAAAGTTAACACATGGGCGTGGCTGGGGAGCTCTGTAGCACCACCTTTTGACAAAAGTGGTGGGGTCAATTTCTTCTACGGTCACCAAACATGCTACATATATTGTTCTCATTAAGCTGGACAACTTTCAAAATGACAGTCATTAGCTCCGCCCAACAGAAAGTTGGCCATTTTGGATTGAATATGCATTTTTTGAAAATTGCAGGCCCTGAAATTTTGAATATTTTATCTAGGGAATTCATGTTATTGTCACCAAATTTAGGCAATATTATGCCAAGACATTGAAGATGCTAAATTGCAAACGATTTTTTTATATATTGAACGGTGTTGCCATGGTGAGGCAATAAATTAATGGCAAAAAATGCAAAACAGGAAGTGTCTCATTTCTTCTGCATGTATTGTGTGATTTAGATCAAAATTGAGCTGTATGCTTGGTAATGGGGGCTGATCACATGCATATGGCTACTGTGGGTCACAGTCATAGTGCCACCAACTGGAAACAGGAAGTGTGGCACTTACAACAGACTTTGAAATAGTCCTCTTACATTTACCCAAATTGCTTCAGAATTGTTAAAAATAATGTCAAGACTCTGCTGATGTAAAATTGTGAAGGAATTCTTGATATCTTGAAAAGTGTTGTCATGGCAACAGATCAAATTCTATGATGTTGTAGTGTATTTGGGTGTATTTGACAAACTCAGCCATATGTTTAATAACATTTATGACATGAATGTGGCTATGGTGGGTCACGGTCATAGGGCCTCCAGCTGGCAACAATAGATGTTCAAGAGTATTCCAAAACTTGCCACACACATCAAAGATGTTAACCATTATGTCTGAGCAGAAGGTAAGATATGGTGTCTTGTTCACTCGACCAAATGCATGTGTCCATCATGCATTGCTTTCCGAAAGCCACCGGGTGGAAATGGCCCCATGGTGCTTGGACCCGTCATTGCTGCTTGTAGCTATATTGCAAATTGTTTCTTTTTTTATGTGTTACTAGCTTGATATTTCTCTCAAGCTTTGCTGTACTTTGCAGAATGCTGTCAGTGTATCTTGCTCTCTGGTAGCCCATAATATACATACATAAAGACATTTACACCTGCTCAAGCATGCAGTAGACTAACAAGTTTGCAGAAAGGGCACATCAGAATACTGGAGCGCGGTTTCGCCCCCTGCTGTAATTGGTCATGGTCTGGCAGGCAGACGAGCGGCTGTAATTGGTTTAAATGTGAGAGAGGTGTGTTAACACTGGATATGACGACTGTGTGTGTGTGAAGACGCAAAAGAGAGTTCTTGATAGTGTGTGTGTATGTGTGTGGGCTTGAGCTTCGGGCAGCTGCTTACACTACACGCTTAGACATCTGCTGTAGCCTCTCTAGAGGCGACGACTTGCTGTATCAGCGATCACTCACACACACACACACGCAATCACTGCGTCCGCCCAATGAACACGCCACATACTCTACTACCACACTGAAACCAAAGCATCATGACTTTTCTTGTGTATAGACAATACATTTATGAACACAATGCATGTGTATGTTGATATTTGAACATCATACTTTTGATACAATTGTCTAATATGTTAACACATTTTGAAAGATGCACTTTAGAAATAGAAACAAGATGTAGTGTCAGCCTTAAGGCTATGGCATACATAGTTGAGTAGTAAAACCATGATTTATTGTATCAAAACCATGGCTTCCGCCAAAAAAGTCATGGTTACTGTGATATTACTATAGTAAAACAATGGTTAATTTTCGTTAGGGCCAAACAAATAGGCTTACAATTTTAAAATGAACATCATTTATACTTATGCATACTAATAAACTAGAAAACATCCTATTTTGTATAACAGAATCGAATTGATAAACAGCTGCAATTAGCTAAATACTTTGCTTCAAAAAAAGAAGGCAAAGTCCACTTAAGGCTGCATGGGCTTAAGTGAATCAGTGAATAATTTATGTTAGTCATTAAAATGAGTGATGAAGTTCCCAATGCTAAATATAAGGGAATTGTTTACTTTAACCGGTTCATTTACATGAACTGTCCGAAAGAACCGATTAATTTCAGTGATTTGGTTTTACCATCGCTACATGGTAAAACGGTTTAGGTGAACACGTTTGATAACTCCCTCGGCTCTGTTGCTGCGTTCACAATACAATGTGACAATAATGTAGCGTTTTGTGACTTTGGAAAATGTGGCTCGTTAATGGAAAAGCTACACTACTGTGAAAACATCTGAGCTACTCAACAATGTAGTTAAAGTAGCAGTGTTGCTACTTTTATTTACTAGTCCCCAACACTGGCAACAATGCATGAAATAGAGCTTGCATAGCAAGAAACGTCTGTTCATGAACTTGGGAAGAGTATTTTTTGGCATTTATGAATCGTGGTCTGACACATTTTAGAACGCAACAACTCGCAAAATTTGTGTTAATGTAATGTTCATATAGTATGTTTCGGCCTTTATGGATTGCGATGCAACAACACATTAAATTGAACTGGCGTAGGCAGAAGTGTCTGTGTTTACGTACTTATGATTCTGCCTTTTGGAAAGCAACAATGTAGGAAACGCAACACATTTTGGAACGCAACAACGTAGGAAACCTGTGTTCACGTACTTGTGTAGAGTATGTTTCTGCCTTTATGAATTGCAGTCTGATGCATTTTGCAATGCAACAATGCACAAAATCTGTGTTAGCATAATGTTCTCAGAGTATGTTTCGGCCTTTATGAATTGCAGTCTGACGCATTTTGCAACGCAACAATGCACAAAATCTGTGTTAATATAATGTGCATAGAGTGTTTCAGCTTTTATGAATTGCGGTCTGATGCATTTTGGGAAGCAACAACGCATGAAATCGAGCTTGTGTTGCTAGAAACATCTGTGTACTTTGGTAGAGTATGTTTTGGCCTTTATGAGTTATTGTCTGACGCATTTTTGAATGCAAAAATGCACAAAATTGAGCTGGCATAGCTAGAAGCACCTGCGTTTACGTAGTTGTGTGAACTGTATTTTTTGTACGTAAAAATGTACTTGTGTAGAGTATGTTTCTGCCTTTATGAATTGCGGTCTGACGCATTTTGGACCACAACAACACACAAAATCTGCGTTCATGTACTTGGGTAGAGTATTTTTCTGCTTTTATGAATTGCGGTCTGATGCATTTACAACGTATGAAATTGAGCTGGCGTAGACACAAGCATTTGTTCACGTACTTACGTAAAGTATATTTCAGCCTTTTAATGCAGTCTGACACGATGCATAGAGTGTGTTTCGGCCTTTATGAAATGCGGTGTGACACATTTTGAAACGCAACACCGTTTCTAGCTGGCGTAGCTAGAAGCGTCTGCGTTTATGTAGTTGCGTAGAGTATGTTTTGGCCTTTATGAATTGCGTCCTTGCACATTTTGTGTGGAGAAATTTTTGTCCTTAATTCTCACTTACTGTGTAGTCAAAAATCTGGCTATGCCGAACCATAGAAGAATTGATTCTGATTCATGATCACTAGGAGTGAATGTAATTTATTGTTTGCTGTATTACAGGAGTCTCTTGTGTAGTACTTTATGTGTGAGTTTGGGGTGTGTCTGAGTTGTGTGTGTGTGTGTATGTTTGGTACAGTGTTGAAAGAGTCTGCAGTTGTATAGTTTCTGAATATGCTTTTGCACGTCTCCCCATAGGCTGCACTTTGAAGATTTTTGGCCTTGCATGTGGGTAAAGCTCAGTGAAATAAACCCATGGCTCCTTCTCTTTCTCTTTCTCCCACACACACAGTTCTGGGGTCCCTTTCCCACCCTGGGAAGGATCTCCATATTGGCCTGAAAGCCGCCTCTCCTCCGCTTTGTTCCTCTGCTGAGTGTAATGCCTGTTGACAGAGCCTGAATGACTGAAGTGTGTTGGGAGTTTCCCAGTTTGTGGAAAAACTAAATCCGTTTGTATTCCTACTGCACGTGTTGCCAGTTTTGGGAATGCCCCTCGGAGTATCTGCGGGTTTCTGAAAAGCCCAGAACTCTGAGTTTGTTTGAAAGTGTGTGGAACACAAGAGCTTGGCTCGACTGAGTTTCTAAGATCAAAAGAGCTCAAGTAAAGATGGAGTTGTGTTTCGGGTGGGTGGCCTCTCACAACCTCTCCATGTAGCTTCTCTGTCTTTTTATCAGCTCCCAGAGGAGGATTTTTATCGCTCAGAGGTGGCTCTTGTGTATAGCTTAGAGCAGGGGTGTCAAACTCAGTTCCTGGAGGGCCGCAGCCCTGCAGAGTTTAGTGTCAGCCCTGCTCCAAAAAAGCCCTGCTTCTCAGTTATGTTTTATTTAAGGACTAGACTTGTCTCAGATGTTTCTCCTAAAATTGCTTTGGAAAAATAATACAAATCGAAATTTTTCGCTATAATATGAATGTGGATAGCATACCTCAGATCATTTGGTCTTAACATAATTTGATGTGAAATATCTGTGTTCATATTGAAATGTTTTGATATTTTTTTTTTTTTTTTTTTTTAATGAAGCCAAGAGTGCATTAGTAGGGTTGGGTCAAGTGCTCGCAAAAGAGCTGTCTTTAGGTGTTTTTTGAAAGAGGCGAGAGAAACAGCTGCTCGGGTGGATTTCGGCAGGTCATTCCACCAGCGGGGCACAGTCTTAAGTTAAAGTCCGGGAAAGTGATTTGTGTTTCTATGAGATGGAACCATGAGGCGCCGTTAACCCGCAGAATGTAAGCTTCTGGAGGGCACATCGATCTAGTAAGTGTAGATAGGGGTGTGCGGAGCCAGTGGTTTTTCTGTAAGCAAGCATCAACGTCTCGAACTTAATGCGAGCAACCATTGGCAGCCAGTGTAGTTCAGTGAAGAGAGGCGTGGTGTGTGCTCTCTTGGACTCGTTGAAGACCAATCGTGCTGCTGCGTTCTGGATCCATTGCAGAGGTTTGATTGTCAACATTCTAGACATTCTAGACTAATGTCTAGAGGAGCTTTTTTGAATGTCATAAACCAAGATTTTGAAAGAGATTTGTCAAAAACGAGAAGCTCAGTTTTTGCAGGGTTGAGTTGGAGGTGGTGTTATTTTATCCAATCCAAAATTTCTCCCAGGCAAGCTGAGATCCGTGCAGCTACCGTAGGATCGTCAGGCTGGAATGAGAGGTAGAGTTGGTGTTATCGGCATAGCAATGATAGGAAAAGCCATTTGCCAGAATGACAGATCCCAGCTATGACATGTATTTGGAGAAGCGGAGAGGTCCAAGCACTGAACCCTGAGGTACCCCAGTAGCTAAGTGGTGAGATTTGGACATTGCTCCTCTCGAAGACACCCTGAAAGAACTTCCTGTGAGGTTCAACTCGAACCAGCAGAGCACGGTTCCTGTGATTCCTTTTGCCGTGAGGGATGACAGAAGAATGTGGTGGTTTACTGTGTCAAAAACTGCAGACACAGTACACCACCACATATTGCATGCATAATTGCTAAACATTTTAACACAAAATTCGCAACAGTGGAGTCTAAAATTTAAAATAAAATTACCACATCTAACATTTAAGTTTGTGTGCTATGTATAACATGCAGTGTGTCTGTCTTAGCTGTCTGAATGTGACCTGCAATGTCTAATATACCTCGTCGGAAACGGAACATTTACAAAACACCTTGCTTACATTTTCAGCAAAGATGTTTCTTTTGCTAAGGAATGATTGCCTGAAGATGGCGTGTTTGCAATGCAACAGACGGAAACGTTAAAAGAAACAAAAAAGATTTTGTAACATGCACAAGTCAAGGTATTAAAAACAAAAAGTGAAAGTATTTTATGATAATTTTTATTTCATTTTAGTTCGTTTTGAAGTCAGTTTCAGTTCAGTTTTATTTTTTTTTATTTTTTATTTTATTTTTTTTTTGTGTGGAAAATTTAGTTTGAATTTTTATTTCAGTTTACAGTTATTTTTTATTTTTATTTTCATTTCCGTTTAAATTTGCATTTCAGTTCAACTCTCGGTTGACTCTTAAATGGCTGCATGCTTTCAGTTACATTTTCATAGATTTTTCAATTTTCTTCAGAATATTCATTGATGCGTACATGTGCAAAACTGGCTGCCACGTTACCAGACTGTTGATAGGGCACAATTATGTGGTTGCTAGGGTGGTTAGGGTATCTAGGGCATTGCTAAGGTATTCTGGCTGGTTGCTAGGTGGGTGTTTACTGGCCCAAGTCAAAAGAATCTATCCCTAAGTCTCAATGATATTCTGGACTCGATTTGCTCCTTCAGTGTAAGTGTATGGGATTTTTTCACCTGTTTTTTCATACGACAGGTGAAAATTGAAGTCTTAAGGCTTAGAAAAGTAATAGCACACCTCTCCTCAACAAGCTGCGAGATTTGAAGTATCATTAATGTCTGTAGCACAAATGATGCAGGACGAGTTACACAACAAAATGTAATATGATTTAAGGGTTTGTTCAAATCCCTAATAGTGACACTTGCCTTTGCAAGCACTACTAATTATCAAAATAGTAATAATAGAAACATCAGCTCTGCCCTGTGTTACCTCTGAGATCATTTCCTCACTCTTCAGTGATAGTTCATTTTATTTTCTACTCTATTTTTCCTCACACCGCTGCTAGGAGACCATTAAAACAAGGTCTCGTCTGTTTCTCTGCCCTCTCATCTCACGAGCCGACACACCGCTGAGGTATAAACGCTGGAAGGAAAAATCCAGAAGGAGAAAAGTCTGGAGCCACTAATAACTGGGTCCGTGCGGCAGTTTCCAGGGGCGGCCTGAACTTAATGAACAATCAAATAAAGGATTTGAAATTACAGACCTTTGCAGGGAAAGAATCTGAGGTCGCCCTCGGTTGTGAGAAATCTCAACGTTCAAAGACTAGAAGAGAGATGGGCCTTATGAAGTCTGGACGAACGGATGTGTGTTAATATATGTATTGGTGTAACACGTTATTGGGTGTTTTTTCAAATATGGGCAAAAAAAAAAGCCTCCTTAAAATACTCCTTTTACTCTCTCAGTAGTTGATTTAATTTGACCACTTGTCCAACTGTGGACAAACAAGAATCATTGGACTATTATGTCATTTTTATTTTCAGAACCATCATATCAGCATTCATTCTGATGAAAGTAACATTTGAAACACTTTTGGAATAATATGGCCGACTCCTTTGTCTTGCTACGGTATTTTTAATAGCTATACATGTATGTATTATAAATATTCACAATTAAGTAATATTTTCACACTTTTTGAATAACTTACCAAAATTACATCTTAATTGGAAATAAAGCTGATTAAAGATATTCTGCTCACAAGTGATGTTTCCCTTGATTTTTCTTTGTTTTCTTCAGACATCACTTGTGTCATATTATATCTCAAGCATGCTCTTCACTGACACTTTTGTCCACTTGGTTAACAAGTACACTAACTTGTGAAAAATAAAAATTATTATGTGCAAAATTGTTTGGTGTGGTGGAAATGACACCACGACTGTCATAATTTTTGTAAAAATGATAGAAATTATTTTCACACAATAAATATATTTAAATGCTTTATTTCACTCTTTGAAACTTTAAACATGTAATATTAGCATTTTTATAATGTATTTTTATTATTTAATATTAAACGTCTGCATCTGAAACAAGGCTAAAACAGTATCTATCTATACATAAAAGGCATTTGAAAAGTACCAAAAATAAAAAGGCCTGGTAACAAGTTAACAAGTCAGTTATAATGTGACCTTCATATAACAAAAAGAAAAAAGTTGAAATCTTTTAGTTGTAATACAAATCAACCCGTGGAACATGAAAGTACCTGAAGTTGAAGAAACACCTTCAATCTCCTGAGACTCGAGCGTGACTGCTGTGTGCATTTTTCCATTTCCCCTTTTTATTTGTAGCTAGTAGCACCTAATAAACATGCAAAAGATAATAAAAAATAAAAATAATAATAATAATAATAATTTCTTGAGCAAATCGTTTTCCTAAAAATAGATGTCCTCATATGTGGACAGCGGAACGAAGTTGTGAAATTTGTAATAATACCAAGCTATAGAAAGTCCGATTTATCTATTTTTTCATCAAAATGTTTATTATGTTTCCAGGAGTGTTGGTTATTCATGTTTCTGAGATGTTACAGACATCACGTCAGAAATTAGTATAATTAATTCTGATTCAAAGTAATGTCCAGCATCATCCAATCACTGCCAACCATGTTAAAATAAAATGATACATTATAAATTCTGAATCTATGTACTGATTATCATTGTCACATGTCTGTCAAACATGTTGAGTGATCCAAACATCATCTGCAGCCTGAAACTGAACTTTTGATAGGAAGTTTGGATTGAATGCATTTAGCTGCATAGAAAGCTATAGGATGCTCCCTTGCTCCCTATTTAGTGAATGACTTGACCTCCAGTGTACTGTCTGTCTGCACTGATCTCAGAACAGTTTGAAATGCACCTTGTTTTCATCCTAACTCCATATAAAACTTCTGAAAGTGAAATTTTCAGCTTTTGGATGCACCCATTGATTCTCAATGTGATAATGCACAGTAAATATAGGATTTATAAGGAAAAATGCGCTAAAGCACACATTAGTGTATATTGTGTTTAGCAGCGTAGCGTTTCGCAATAAATCATTAAAATTTTAAAAATGGCATATCAGATGAAACTAGAGACTCTCGAGCAGGTTTCGATGTAAAAACATAATAATGTTTGACACCAGATGTAGTTTTGTTGGCGTTTCTCCCAAAGAGAAACTCTGCTGTGATCAGCGCCATGTTGTTTTGTCACATGAAATTTTAACCCTTTACTGACAGCACAGAGTCATCTGAACTGAGACCAGTCGGTTTAAATGAATTTAAAATATGCATTGCGTATACCGAAGCCAAAATACAGCATCCACGCATGTGAACACGGGGTCGCAGGAGGATAATAATTTCACAAAATGCATATTGCAGTTGTGTTTATTTCACTCTTTGTATACATTATAATAGTTTTAAAATATAATATTGTTATGTTGAATTTGTATATTTCAAGATTGAAAGTCTGGTCCTTAAAAAGGGTACAGTAATAAAAAACATTTGAAAAGTTAGTTTGGTTAATCTGAATAGCAATGTGCCCGTAGTATAAGAAAAATCCTGTTATCATCCACAGTCACCATATACCCCATCTCTTTCCTAGAGTTTGACCATCGATGCCCACAAACCAGCAGAAATTGGATGGCGTCTGACGGAATTCCTTTAAGTAAAACACTTAAAGTAACTAGTCTGGGGTTCTGCTTCAGTTAATCAGCATTTTTGGAGAGGTGACTCAATAATTGCTTGACTTAAGTGGATTCCACAGAGGAATGTCAAATTTTTGGTTTGAGGAGGTTTTACTTCATGATACACCTTGTATTAGCATTATGTTTGCTTGTTAAATGAGACATGCGTCATATGTGAAATTGTGTATGTGCCCTCACAGCATTGTCATCACGGAAGTCAAGATGTGCTCCGAAATCTAGTGAGTGAGCTTCTTATCCAGGCAATATTTTTAGACATCATAGGCACGCTGCCAACACAAAGGCTGAAGACAGTAGGTATCAAAATTACACTGCTGTATAATATACATTGATTTGGCCCAAAGTCTTTGACAGATAAGTCAATCCCTAAATGCACTGTGATGAACTCTTTTAATTTTTTTTTTGTCTAAGAAAGCAGACGGCTTGTGAGAAAATGCTTATTTTGGGTCTTTTTTCAACTTTCAAAAAAATTTCAAGGGTTAACTTTTATTAAAACTTACAGATTTCAACTTTTTTCTTTTCGTTATATGAAGGTCTCATTCAAACTAACATGGCTGGGTAACTCAGTGAGTAAAGACGTTGACTACCACCCCTGGAGTCCCAAGTTCGAATCCAGGGCGTGCTGAGTGACTCCAGCCAGGTCTCCTAAGCATCCAAATTGGCCCGGTTGCTAGGGAGTGTAGAGTCACATGGGGTAACTTCCTCGTGGTCGCTATAATGTGGTTCTCGCTCTCGGCAGGGCGTGTGGTGAGTTGTGCATGGATGCCGCAGAGAATAGCGTGAATCCTCCACACGCACTACGTCTCCGTGGTAACGTGCTCAACAAGCTACGTGATAAGATGCGCGGATGGACGGTCTCAGGCGTGGAGGCAACTGAGATTCATCCTCCACCACCCGGATTGAGGCGAGTCACTACGCCACCATGAGGACTTAGAGCGCATTGGGAATTGGGCATTCCAAATTGGGGAGAAAAAGGGAGAAAAAAAAAAAAACTTGGAAACTATTTTTCTTTTTTTTTTGGTCTTTTTCAAATGCCTTTTATGTATAGATTTGACTGCTTTAGACTTGTCTCAGAACCAGACGTTCAATATTACACTATGAAAATCTATTATAAATATACTAATTATTACATGATCTGAACAAAGAAAAAGTTTTCCAAGTTGACAAAACTGTCAGTGACGAGCATGCTTGAGATGAAATAATGTTTGAAGAAAACAATGAAAAATCAAGGTAACTATCACTATTTTTATTGGGCGTCATTTTCAGTCAAGCTGTAATTTTTCTTAAGTATGTAAAAAATATAAAATTTTTACATGCAATGTTAGCTATAAAAATAGTCATATCAAGACAAAAGAGTCTGCCAATTTATATATATATATAAAAAAACATAAAAAATGTCATTTCCATCAGCATGCAACAGAATTCTATTAAACACAATACAGAATTTGAGATGTGCTGGAAATGACACTGTGGTGGGAATTATCATGACATAAATGACACGAATCTCCCATGATGCATGTACAAACACTGTTTGACATTGCTACTAGACAAATTAAATAAACTAGTGAGAATGAAAAAAGTGTTTTAAACTTTTCTTTCAGGAAATTCACAGGGCCGAAGTTGAAGAAACACCCAAATATTTCATTCATATCAGATGACGTATCAATAGAATATAGTTCCATCTGCTTACAATGCACTGTTTCGCCCAATGTTTGCATGCGTTGTGTATTTTTTATGCTTATTAAAGTCGTTAGCTTAGAAAGGTAAGGTCAGGTTTGAAGTATCATTCATGTCAGTAGCATAGACTTTGTGTAGTATTTACTGCCCACTCTTAGCAACTGTATTATATATCCATTTACATGTATTGATTTAGCAGACATTTCTATTCATAGTGGAGCTGTAAGTGATTCTTCATAAGGAGATGTTGTAAACATATTAAAATCTGTTACATTCACTGTCAGTTTCTTATTTATATTCATGGCTTTTTCATGTGTGCATGTAACGTTTGCATGTTTGACAGTCTGTCTGTCAGTGTATATTGCTTGTATTCGGACAGCTGACCTCTTGACCTTTGCCCTCCCTGGAGTGTGAAAGCAGGAGTCTCTTCCGCCCAGCTGAATTCCCTGTATCACTTCATCGCTCCTCTTTCTCTGCTTTCACTGCTTCGGGGCTCAGGATATCCTTCTCCTCTGTCTGCTTTTTTACTCGTCTGCCGGATGATGACATTCACAACTGGTGCCAGAGGAAACGGTGTGTTGTATTAAAGGAATAGTTCGCCGAATAAGGGAAATTCTGTCATAATTTACTCACCCTAATGTTGTTCCAAACCTGTGTGTCTGTCTTTCTACTGTGGAACAAACAAGGTACATTTTTGCAGAATGTCCTGGCTGCTCTTTTACATGTAATGAATGAATGAGGACTGGAACAAAAAAGTACCTTGTAGGTATCATAACAGTGGTTCATAAAATAGGAGTAAAATCGCACCAGGACACTTCCTTGACATGTTTCATGAGAAAACAAGTATGACACAAGTGAGAAACCAATGGCGTTTGATTGACATCAAACCTGACGCAACGCTTTTTGATGTGCCGTTTCTGAATATACGTAAATGAGATTTGAAGAGGGGACAATCTTGTTATACAGGCTTGGAAAGACATGAGGGTGCATAAATAACAACTTTAATTTTCAGGCGAGCTTTTCTTTTAATCCCCTTTAAGGAGAAATCATACAGTTGTTGTCCACTTTATATCTCAGATGGCACACGCCGGCCGTCTCAGGTCAAAAAATAACATGCTGATAAAATTCGATGTGTGTCCAAATCTCGTCCTGGTCTCTGAATTTGAAGAAATTCGTTTTTTCTTCTGTCACAGCTAGCCTATATTTTTTCTCAATTGTTTTCAATCACTTGGCCCTTAATAACGAGCTCAGTCCAGAAGTGATGTCGTTCCAATCAGGTTTGAAGTGTTCATGGTGACAAATTGTTTTTCAATAAAAGTAGTGGTGCTGTTTTGAGGCGTATTGTCAAAAAGTACCACGGCTACCCTGCTGATCGTTTTACGATTTTTGTTCATCTTTAACTACCAACAATTGTGTTGCTCTTCATTACAGCCATTTGAACAGTGTGTGGTCATCGAAACCTGCTGTGTGTGTGTGTGTGTGTTGTATATATTGGGGAATGTCACAAAAACATGTCCTGGTCATTTAATAACATAAAATAATTTTACAAAAAAAGAAAAAGAACAAATAATATCTCAGCTCTGTAGGTCCATACAACGCAAACAATGGTGGCCAGAACTTTGAAGCTTTAAAAAGGACATGAAGGCAGCATAAAAGTAATCCATATGACTCCATACGGTTTAATCCGTGTCTTATGAAGCGATATGATAGGTGTGGGTGAGAAACAGATCATATTTAAGTCCTTAATTACCATAAATTACCCTCTCTGCCCAGTAGGTGGTGATATGCATAAAGAATGCAAATCGCCAAAATTAAAAGAAGAAGACTGTGAAAGTGAAAGTGTAGATTTATAGTAAAAAAGGACGTAAATATTGATCTGTTTCTCATCCACACATAGCATATCGCTTCTGAGGACATGGATTTAACCATTGGAGTCGTATGGATTACTTTAATGCTGTTTTTTTCTTTAATGTGCTTTTTAGAGCTTCAAAGTTCTGGCACCATTCACTTGTATTGTATGGTCCTACAGAGCTGAGATATTCTTCTAAAAATCTTTGTTTGTGTTCAGCAGAAGAAAGAAAGTCATACACATCTGTAATGGCATGAGGGTGAGTAAATGATGAGAGAATTTTCATTTCTGGGTGAACTATCACTTTAAATAAAGAAGCCTCTTTTTATGATCATTAGTATTATTTGCATTGGGAAACTACTGTATTTACTTGACAGTTAAGCAAATTTACCCCCAAATTGCAAAATGTAATGCGTTTGGAGTCCAAACGTTTTGCTTTGGAGTTTTTTTGTAATTCCTATTACTTTTATTTTTGTAGGTATTACAAATTAAATAAATAAATAAATAAATAATAATAATAATGTAATATTTTATTTTATTTAAATCAGCATAATTTAAATGCAGTACAACAAAAATTACCATGATGTATAAATACTCTTCATTTTTAAAACTATTATTTAAATAGTGACATAATTTTGGTGTGTTTCATTAATGAGATTTTGGGGGATAAATGTGCTTGTCATGAATTTGTCATGAGAATGTCACAGTGCAAAAAATAAAATAAAGATTATGGTCCAAAAAACAGGCTTCATTCTTAATACAGTTATATTATATATAAATCTGATCAGCCACAACATTAAGACCACTGACAGGTGAAGTGAATAACATGTATTATCTCGTTACAATGGCACCTGTCAAGGGGTGGGATATATTAGGCAGCAAGTGAACAGTCAGTTCTTAAATTTCATGTGTTGGAAGCAGGAAAAATGGGCAAGCGTATGGATCTGAATGACTTTGACAAGGGCCAAATTGTGATGGCTAGACGACTGGGTCAGAGCATCTCCAAAACGGCAGGTCTTGTGGGGTGTTCCCGGTACGTAGTGGTTAGTATCTAACAAAAGTGGTCCAAGGAAGGACAACCGGTGAACCGGTGACAGGGTCATGGGCGCTCATGTCTCATTGATGTGCGTGGGGAGCGAAGGCTAGCTACTGTAGCACAAACTGCTGAAAAACTTAATGCTGGCCATGATAGAAAGGTGTCAGAACGCACAGTGCATCACAGCTTGCTGCGTATGGGGCTGCGTGACTGCAGACCGGTCCGAGTGCCCATGCTGACCCCTGTCCACTGCCGAAAGCGCCTACAATGGGCACATGAGCATCAGAACTGGACCATGGAGCAATGGAAGAAGGTGGCCTGGTCTGATGAATCACGTTTTCTTTTAGATCATGTGGACGGCCGGGTGCGTGTGTGTCGTTTACCTGGGGAAGAGATGGCAGCAGGATGCACTATGGGAAGAAGGCAGGCCGGCGGAGGCAGTGTGATGCTCTGGGCAATGTTCTTCTGGGAAACCTTGGGTCCTGGCATTCATGTGGATGTTACTTTGACACGTACCACCTACCTAAAGATTGTTGCAGACCACGTACTCCCCTTCATGGCAATGGTATTCCCTGATGGCAATGGCCTCTTTCAGCAGGATAATGCTCCCTGCCACGCTGCAAAAAACGTTCAGTAATGGTTTGAGGGACATGACAAAGAGTTCAAGGTGTTGACTTGGCCTCCAAATTCCCCAGATCTCAATGCGATTGAGCATCAATGGGATGTGCTGGACCAACAAGTCCAATCCATGGAGGCCCCACCTCACAACTTACATGACTTAAAGGATCTGCTGCTAATGTCTTGGTGCCAGATACCACAGGACACCTTCAGAGGTCTTGTGGTGTCCACGCCTCGATGGGTCAGAGCTGTTCTGGTGGAACGAGGGGTACCTACACGATGTTAGGCAGGTGGTTTTAATGTTGTGGCTGATCGGTGTATAACTGGTGTAGTCTGCGTTGTTGGAATAAGACACTCTACATCCATCGTTGCGTTGACTCTTTATTTTGATAAAAATCAAAT
Organism: Myxocyprinus asiaticus; assembly: GCF_019703515.2. Classification (NCBI taxonomy): domain Eukaryota; kingdom Metazoa; phylum Chordata; class Actinopteri; order Cypriniformes; family Catostomidae; genus Myxocyprinus; species Myxocyprinus asiaticus. Next base: position 34,428,242 of record NC_059386.1, on the reverse strand, counting down.
AAAGTCAGTCTTTAAAATGGTGTGTTTGCCCTTTGTATATTTCTGTAAAATAAAAATGTGTAATATAGTGTGCATGTGTTTCAAGTTTATTGGAGAGACAGAAAATGAAATTTTCTGTAAACAATTCAAAACAAGAAAATAATCACCAGAAAGGAAAAAATATAATATGAATAAGAATTAAAGGATAAATACATATAAAATTATTTTTAAAGCAAATATGAAATTAGATTAATTGGAGCTTTGTATAAACCTACCTCTCCCATAAAACAACAATAGCAAAAGGGAAGAGGAGGCGTTAAGACGGGACATTATTTTGAAGCACAGAATTGCAGTCAGAAAATTAAAGGCAGAGACACTCATACATAGACAGGCACATTAGGTACACATTAAACATTTTGTTTACTTCTACATATGTAAAATATACTTTCATACCTGTTATATATCAGGTTTTGTGACATTCACTCGTGCGTGTGGGCGTCACACCATCAGTGTTGAAAGTTATGAAAGCGTCTCTTCCACCGTGCACCTCAACCCCTTCAGTTGTAATATGAAGTCTATTTGATTTATCATCACCCACTCTTGGATCATTCACCAACAATCGATCAAAATCCTGTTTAACAAGCAGGTGATTTTCTCTGGCTTTGAGGAAAAACACAAGCCGAAGTTCCCAGAGCTCGACGTTTGACGTGACAGCCACAAAGTGAGAAATATGGCCGGTGAGAAGCCTGTCAGAAACATATTTATTAAAGCTCTCACTGATGTTTGATTAAACTTAATAAAATTGATCATGCTGTCAGGCTCTCCATTCTGTCCTGAAATGGTGGCCTACAATCAACAGGGTTTAATATAGTATGAGCGGTCACTCGGAAGGCACGTGCATGTCCTGTCAAAGTTTTGAAGTGCTGATGATATAGATTGTCCAGTCATGTAAACCAATTCGTATTCTATTTAAAGGTGATGCGTGTGGGGGGAAAAAGTTTATCATACAAAATGATTAGCAACATTTTATGACAAGGTTGTCCATAATTCCATTAGTTAACATTAACCCTTTAAGCTTTCCTTTTTCAGTGGCATACCCAAAATTAAAGCTTGTAATTTTTTAATGATATAGATCGTGATAAATTCTGAGATTCTCAGCCTAAGAAACTGCTGAAAATCACCCAAAAACCTTTTTCGTATTTTTCTTATTTGACATTATATATCTCCAGGGTGTAAATAAGGTGGTTCAGAAATATTGCTTTTGATTTCTTCCCAATCATGTCAACTGTAACTGAGTAAAATTTTGTGTTGATACGACAAAGCAATCAAAAGTTATAACATTACAAAAATTATTTATCATAGTGTCCAAAAAGGACTCCATGTGTCCAAAAGCCTCTCCAAACAAATAAAACATAATAATTGTACATAAGAACTAATTACACATGCAAACATAACAATGACTAAAGGTTTGCATAGCATGCAGACATGATTTTAATAATGAGATTTCACAGAATGAGTTTCATTCTGTGCCATTTGAGTCATCATTGAGTCTGTGTCATTTACTTGGCGCCATCTTCTGGTGACCATATGTAACAGTCACCAATCACATGTCTCTCTGCCCAAATATTGATGATATTTGCACCGATCTGAACCCAATCCGATTGTTTTAGCTTTTCATGATGCTACATAATTTCCGATGACGTCAGCTGATCAAGGTAAGCTAACATATTTTCAGCCAGATTGCAAGAAGCCAGATAGCCAGATGCTGTGTGCACATTGTGCTTCTTATGGATTATCTAATGATCTATGCATACGATTGCCTTGTGTGTGGGCTCGTTTGAAAGATAATCGCCTGTATGTGAAATTTTATGTTCTGTTTATTTTTCTTGAAGTTATAAGCAATTATGCAACACCTGTTCACATGAAACATAAATGTTAAAGACATATACTTAGCTATTACTCAATATATTTTTGTCTGTGAGTAAAACAAATATGCGGGTTGTATTCTACTCTTTGAGAGCTTTCCAGCAACATATGACACATGGCTATTTGATGAGTTTGATGTTTTTACTGATTGCAAAATTTTTAATAAATTATCAAAACGTAACACTTCTGATTTGTCTGCAAATTTCAAAGCACTTGTTCAGTTTTGGTAATAATGCCTGCATGCATTGAAAATTAGAGCTTCTAAGCTTTCAAACGATATCTATTTTGTGTTGGTCAAGACTATAGTTTTTACAGCACTTGGTAATGTAAATTTCAGTATACTGTATACTATTACAGTTTTAAAATTAAATGTTTTTATTATATGTTAACATAAATGAATTATGAACTAACCATGAACAATTTTATTGTTATAAACTAACATTAACCAAGATTATTACATGTTTTTAAAAATATCTTTCCTTGTTAATTCATAATACCTAATGCATTTGCAAATGTTAACAAATAGAAACTTACTGTTAAAATCAAGATTGAAATATTAATATGGAGCTGCATATTAGAAATTAAGAACATTACTTATTCTAAATCGTAAAATTGACTTTAGTTGTACATTGTCTATAGTTTTTTGGGGTTTCTAAATGTCTCTTGAATTTCGATTAGTTTCACATTCAATAATTCATCATACAAAACACATTTGCAATTACTTGTTTTAATTTTTTATAAGGATGAGGGCATGGCACACAACTAACTATGTGCAATTATATGGTTAGTTGCATTTTATTATCTGTATTATCATTGTTTTTTCCATGCTGTCTGCTACCCACTGGCCTATAACAGATAATCCACTTTAAGTGCGAGCCAACAAATGTACATATTTTAAAATCAGTCAACGTTTGCTTCAGTGGGCTAAAAGGGTTTCTGTCGCCCAGGCATGTGTTTGTATGTTTTATTGTACAGCTGGTTCCTCAGCAGGCCGTCGGTCTCATTTGAGTGCTATTGATTCAGGATTCATTAGAGAGCAGACTAATTTTGTGCTGAGTAGCGCAGCTCTCCTGCTTTGAATCTGCATTCATCTGCTCTGTTACGGCGCGCTCACACTAGCCTTTAATGACAGATGGCGAGGATGCTGTTTGACTTCCGTTCCCTTAGGAGAACCATCCACGAGGATTCCAGCATATTGTCTGTTTTAGTCATAAAGCTAGTCATTGTTTAATACAGCAATAAGCCACCCGAAGCAATGCATTACAGTGATTTTACCATGGTTAAAGGGTATTGTAAACCTGGCAATTATTGGTTGACCGATAAATCGTCAAGGTTGATAAATTAGCCGTTTTTTGGTATCTGTAAATTATCGGCATCGGCAGTTATAGTTTCCTGTTACTTTTATCTGTCTTGTCTAATGATAAAAAGGCAAATAGCAATACAACTTACATCATATACATCTGCAAATATGAGAATATCTCATTTAAATAAAACAATTGAATATCTTTCAAATGTTTAATTGATGAACCTCACAAAACTTGCGCAAATCCAGCGATTTCTTCCAGTGAAACGCATATTCCTGTGCAGGGCTCATAGATGTCCCTCTGCAGGGTGTAATATATCATTCTGGATCAAAACTGTGTACCCATGACTCACAAATGTTGCGTGACAGTCAGAAGGAAACCAGAAACCAGGAGAAGCTGCTATCTACTTTCTAAAATGCACATTTTTATTTTATGCAGGTAATGATGCACAAATTTCACGATACGATACGATGCAGAAGCCTCACTATACGATTATAAAAAAAAACAAATACATTTTTCGCTTAAACTTATTCAAGGATTCGACATAAATGTGTTTTAAATCTTAAATGACACAATAGTGTCTGACATTGCTGATAAAAAGCAACTTAATATCATATATTATATATAATATAACAACTTAAACAACAATGCATTTATTTTGTTTGATTATTATGAGAAAAACTGTGAACTCACACTTATGTTTTTCTTGAGGAAAATGAGTTTGTCTACTTGTAATTTTTATTTGTATTGCACTTTTTCACAATGCACATCGTTTAAAAGCAGCTTTGTAGAAAATCATGCCTTAAAGTCTTAAAGCCCCCAGTGAGCAAGCTAAAGGTGACCATGGCAAGGGAAAAAACTCCTTTCAATTTTAGTTAGTGGAGAAAAAAACTGTGAGAGGAACCTGACCTCTGGCTTTATGGTGTATGTACATAAACCAATATTATTTTGCGGTTTAAGCAAAAACCAATCGCCACACAACTATTTTGCCCTCTTCCCCTGGTTTCACTTTCCATGTAAACTAGCAGTTTTACCGGCTTGTCCAGTGTTGAAGTCATAGCCGTTTACATGTTGACATCAAAAGCAGAGAATAATAAGTCTCACGTATCACGGGTTTCTTAAAAAAAATAAAATAAAATGTATCCCCTTTTCTCCCCAATTTGGAATGCCCAATTCCCACTACTTAGGGATCCTCGTGGTGGCGCGGTTACTCACCTCAATCCGGGTGGCTGAGGACAAGTCTCAGTTGCCTCCGCTTCTGAGACCGTCAATCCACGCATTTTATCACGTGGCTCATTGTGCATGACACCGCGGAGACTCACAGAATGTGGAGGCTCATGCTACTCTCTGCGATCCACACACAACTTACCACACGCCCCATTGAGAGCGAGAACCACTAATCGCGACCACGAGGAGGTTACCCCATGTGACTCTACCCTCCCTAGCAACCGGGCCAATTTGGTTGCTAAGGAGGCCTGGCTGGAGTCACTCAGCACACCCTGGATTCGAACACGTGACTCCAGGGGTGGTAGTCAGCATCAATACTTGCTGAACTACCCAGGCCCCCATTGTCATTTTTTTATTTTTTATTAAGCTGGTTTTTGATAGTTTTGAGTGTCTTGCTGTGCATGTAATCACACAGTTTCGGCTGGGAGAGGCTGACTGATATTTGCAACTCTCTGCTGCTGTTTCTGCCTCGCAAATCCAATGATTTGCGCAGTGATGTCGGCGTAAATAAAATGACATGTTTGATGTTCTGTAGCACCGGGACATTACACCATTGTTTGGCATATTCGACAAGCTGTAACGCTGCAATCTACTTGCCTAGACTAATTGCTCTGTTTTCCTGTGAGCGCTCAGCGCCGCCTCTCCAGGGAGGAGACTGTTTCGCAGCTCTCAATGTTACATTGCTTGGTTTTAATCACACTACCATTTATGTATTTATTTATGTATTGTACGATACATGTGTTATCAAATCGAGAGCTTCTAATCATATGATACAATACTATATAATATCATATTTTTTTACACTTCTAATTGATATGGGTTTTTTAAATGGCCAATGCCAATATTTAGAGAGCATATTGACCAATAGGCTGATAATATGGCGATATGTATAGGCCAATATATAACACAATTTAATATGATAGTAAATGACATGTATATAAAATTATAAAAATTAAAATGAACATTTATTTAGCATAATTAGGGCTGGGTGATAAAACAATAACAATTTGATGCAGATTTCAAATTGGCCAAATAGCGACCAATTAATCAGCCTAGCCCATATATCAGTCTGTCACTAGTATTAATTCTCTGGCATTGTTGTTGTGATGAGTGCTAGTGTTTAGTGTAAGGAAAATCAGACATTTCTCCCCTGACGACAGAGCAGCTGTACTGATCTCTTGCGTCTAAGTCAGTGATTTAGAGCAGCTTTTTAATTCCTGCCTCCAAAGATTTCTTTCTATTTTCATCCTTCCATCAGTTCTCTCAATGGGTCCTGAGAGAGCCGTATCTGAATCAATGCACAGGCTTCTTGTCCAGCTGCGCTCAATAGATCTAGAACAACAGTCTCACCCCTTCAATTCCCATCCCTCCTTCCTGAGAAACCTCATCAATGGAGGTCAGCGGGGTCACAAGGACCACCTGGTAAACGGGTCATCCCGGCAATAATAAAAAAAGACCACTTTACACATTTCTATTGTTTGTTTGTTATCTCACACCCATGAATGTAGGCCAGCGCTTTCAAATCACAGATAACGTTTGACATTGACTGCTGTACTCTATAGCGGACCTTGGGTCTACCGATCAATACGGAAAGCGTGGTCAGCACTTCAGCGCTCCAAACCGAAGGAAAACGATGCAGGAAAGTTAAAAGCCAGTGGCCTCGTTAACCACATCTGAGCATTGTTTGGATTAGCATGTGGAATTTATCCAATGTCTCTGCTTGGTACACAGGCTTTGGTCCAGCTAATTACTTAACCTACATTTCGATATTAGCGTGCCCTGGTTACCTTGAAGATATCCGCCTCAAAATCACTGGGAAAGAAGGAATCTGTTCATTTGGTTCACCAATATTACAATATTACTTCATAACGACGTAATGCTGGTAAACCCTGTAATCTGTTAAATGCTGTAACGCCGGTAAATCCCTGTTTTTATCGCACAAAAATCATGTTAACACACAAAACGTTAAATAAACAAGGGATGAATCAAAATTATTTAATCAACATTATGCTGTAAATTCTGTTGATTGAGCTTAACTTGTACCTTACCTAAAACTTTCCTTTAAAGGGACCGTGTAACATTTTCAAAATTTTTCATGACCATTTTCCTCCCTCTTTCTGACATGAACAGGTTGTTTTTGCTACTCTACCTTTAAGACTTGTATTTGTAAATTACCTCTTGTTATGATTGGATATCTTTGCAGTAGAATTCAATGCCAATAGCGGCACCAAAAGAAATTGCAAGGCTGTTAGGGGCCGCTGTTAGCGAACGTGATTTTGTATCTCTCTGAGCTGTTTTTCAATTGTTTTCGTATGTAAACATGCGTTAGACGGATGTCTTTGACCATTGTGCCGCATCTTGCAAAATGTTTTTCAGCAGTTTTGCACAGTTGCACTGTGGAAAATGCCTGGAGATGCCTGCGTTTGTGGCATCGTGTCTAGCTTTTTTAGCACAAAGATGCGTTCATTGTGAACGGCCACTAATGCAAACAGGTTTTGCAAAAATCGGACAAAAGAATAGCCCCGCCCTAATCTCGGGTCATTGTTTGAGCCAATGTTTCTGTGTTGGACTGGTCGACATTTGATCCTCAAACAAACAGAGGAATGTTTTGATAGCACCACAGAGACACGGTGTTCACACTTTTCAAGGGAATCGATCTTTGAAAATCTTACGTTTAGTTGTCTCTGCGTATTAAGATGGAATAGGAACAAAAGTATTTACAGCTATATTTCTGCACCTCGGGCCAGTGCAAGTCATGCCATGAATTTGTCAGGAAGGAAAACAGTAATTTTCATAAAAAGATTTTATAACCCATTCAATATCTAGTGTTTAGTTTTTCATAAATGTGTGCTCAGGGGTAAATACTTTATGCATTTATATATGTACGTGTAAGTTGCCTTGATTAAATAAAAGCCTCTGGATTTAAATGTAAATTTGATTTAATCCATATTATTCTCTCATCAAAATATCAACATTGCTGTGAAAATGAATTTCTGAAGCTCCATGGGACAGGTGTTTGTTTATTTTTTGACGCGCTGAAAATGGAAATGTTTTTTCCGCGTCTTCTCGCATTTCAGCTCTGTCACTGGTAGACCATGTTCCTCGTGATATTGAACGCCATCAGGTAAAACACTGATTATCAGATGTGATGTGTAATTTGCCCAGTAAAGACTTGCATGGCTTCAGCCCCTTTCAAAGATGTCTCACTTTTAATTTTCTTCGTAAATGAATCACTGGTATTTTTGTAATTATGTGATATTAATCCAGTGCTATGGCTCTCTTTCTCTCTGTGTCTTTATGTTATGAGTTTTGTCAAATTAACTCATGTAGAGAGTGAAAATGTCAAGAGAGATGTATGAATTCTCTCTGTTTGTTTTTTCCCTTGTGTTTTCTTTTAGTTGCCTTTGGACTGAAATTAAGACCTCTTCTCTATATCAGTGTTTGTCATGATATTGTATATCAAAATCACAATCATTATCAAAAAAGTCATCCTAACCCAGGCAACGCTAATTTCTGAATTCAGTTTCAGTAACTGAATTCAGTTTGTGGCCTGCTTTCCTCGAGTGGTAATAGCGCAATGTTAATAGCATGGAGTTTTTTTGAATGAAGTGCAATCTATAATGAGCATAATGGAAGTGTTCACGCAGAATGACAATGACAGATCTGGCACTCTAACGCATTTTAGCCTCTGCAGATGTGCTTGTCCATAGACATTCAGTCTAATTTTCAGTTCAAGCACCACCCTCATTGTTTCATTGAATATCTCGGCCTCTGAGTGGACTAGAAGCGCAATCTAAGGGTCATTAGAAAGCTGATATTCATCAATATCAATAGACAACAACATATATTTCTGATAATTTTTTTAGCATGCCTTTCCTGCTGGATGGCATATTTTGTTCTGGACATCTAAGATATAACATTGGATTATTCAGCCAAGCAAGCTCACAAACATGTCAAACATGCTCACAGACATGGTAAAAGCAGATATAAAGTTTTGGGATACTTGGGGCTTACAGCATCAGTGATCAGCACATAAACAAGACGTTTGTATTTGATGACTTACAGAAATGATATTTCACTTTGTGATTCTTTTGAACTGTGGTATTAGGGCAACTTTTATTTCAACCTTACATTCCTGAGAATGATAACATTGTGGGTGGTTAGTGACTAAGACGCAGCTTTTGTGCTGAAATACCAAACGTATAAGTGCCGCAACTGTTTAGTGAATTCACCCCTGAGCATGGTACTGCTTTGCTATTGCACTCAAATTTTAGCGGGTTGCTGCAGACGTATTGTTAGGGTCTCTGTAATGTTCCTTCAGTGGTGCTCAATAGTCGCACAGTGAATAAAATGATAAAACCATATTGTTCTGTGTGCTTATCAATTCTCATTTGTGCCAATGACATCATATTAAAGTAACACATTATTAGAGTAAGTGTACAGCCCATCTCTTCAATCATATGATAGGGGAACTTTATTTTCCACGAACCAGTCGCTAAAGTTGAGATTAAACTTTCCCCGCTGCAGCAAACTCGATCCCTTAGTCTTTTTCTCCTCGAGCGGCCCATGGTCCCCCTTCAGAGAGAGCTCAGAAATCCATAGATTAATGATCCAGCCGTGTGATCCATCGCACAGGCAGATAGTAGAAGAAAGAGCGCCTCATGTCTCTCACATCACCCGTGTAAGCAGATTTGTCTCCTTCAGAATTAATATACTGTTCAAACGCAAAGGTGCTGTGACAGGTTGAAGACCAACGAGCTTCTGTGACTCACAGTGGATCTTTGGGTACTGGGCAGCATTATTCACAAACCCACCGGTGTGGAAGAATGACAAGATATAGTCTAATACATGAAGAATAGCTCCCGATGTTCATCTGCTTTGTGTTCCACCGAACAAAGAAAGTCATATGGGTTTAAATCTAATTATTTAGTCCGAATCTAACTGTGTTAAAATGTTTCCACATTATGTCCACTCTAAGTGTATATTCTGTTAGTGTTGCTCTGTATGTTCAGCCTCTATGTGGCACAGATGGAGAGGTTTCAGAACCTCAGGAGAGGGTTTTAAAGGTGGGCGACCCATCAGGTCAGATTGCGCTGACCACTGCGTTCTGCTAGCAGACAGGTGTCATGTGGTGACCGACATTCTACTCTCTGTCCACTCAAGCAATAAAACCAGACAAATGTCTACAGGATACCTCGACAGAAAGATGGTCTTTGATGTTTTTAATCATGTGACCAAAGAATGAATCTGGTAATGTTTTTGCTTTAAAGGCATGTTCCAGGTGCAAATCTATTTAAGCTCAGTTAACAGTATTTGTGGCAAAATGTTTATTACCACAAAAAGTCATTTCAACTTGTCCCTTGCTAATAAAAAAAAGCATAAATCTGGGTTACAGTAAAACACTTACAATGGAAGTGAATGGGGCCAGTCAATAAGCATTAAAATAGTCACTGTTTTAAAAGTATATCTAGAAGATGTAAACATTATCAATGGTAACATGATTTTATTGTTATAAAGTCAGGGATTTACAGGCATTACAGCGTTTACCGGATTACAGGGTTTACCTGTGTTAAGTTGTATTGACAACTAGGGCGGCAACTAATGATTATTTTGATAGTCGATTAATCTAACGATTATTCGACTATTTGGGCGATTATTGAAACGATTAATCATTAGCTCTAAACCGATTATTCAGCTTGTGCCTCGATTTAAAAGGTTGTATTAAACGTGCTTGCTAACAATAAAGAGGACAAAATCATCTTTTAAAAATGCCTCTAAATAACATTCACTGAATTTTTTCCGAAGGAAAAAATACTTTTTATTAAGTTTAATTCAATAAAAAAAACCATTGCAAAAAAATCCTATTTGTCTTGTTTTCCATTTAAAATTGTCTAAAGATACATTTAATTGAGAAGCAACATATAAGATATTTAGACTTGCTTTAAGAGAATGTATCTTAAATATAAGTGTATTTTTTCACTTATATTTCTGCGAGTGCAGTAAAGACAAAATATACTTTTATTCAAGATCTATTCTCTAAAAGCAAGTCTAAATATCTTTATATGCTGCTTCTCAGGTGAATGCATCTTTTTTTAAAGGAGTTTTAGATATTTTAATATATTTGTATTTTTAATATTATATTCAACATTCTCAGATAACATTTATTTCTTCTGCAGTATAGCTGCTAAAGTAAATATACGTTGTTTTAAAGGAGTTTTAGATATTTATATTGGAAAACAAGCCAAAACAAAAACAAATCAAAAATGTATTTTGTTGCAGTGTATAATGGGGTGAAGACTACCCTCTCTCACCTTTCTGTTCACTTCAATCCATCTTTAACTCACAAAAAAACAAACTCTCTCCTATTAATAAAGCTGCGTATTGCTAATTTTCTTCACGATAAGAAATGCACAGTGACACATATATTATGATTCAATAAGTCATGAGCCATCATGTTATAATCTAGCTGCGGCACGCGCGCTCAAGGGATGAGCGTCCCCGCGACAGAGTGTGTATTTCATTCTCTCCCCCTTAGATCGGGACATTCACGCAACTCATAGAAGAGGCTCTGACCGCAGAGAAATGCCAGTTTTGGAGTTTGTAGTTATTTACATGATCTGCTTTGTTATTATTTGAACTTTAATAAAGCTATAACGCATTAAATATAACTGCATGAAAGATGTAACACCGGGGTGTTTCCTGTAAAGAGCTCCGGTTCCGCTTATTCCACAACGGGAGTGCTTCTGTATTTACTTATTTTGGTATTTTGGTATAATTCCCTCATACTTTGCGATCTGCACCACCTGAAGCTGTTTGGAAAGTTAAGAGTGCATCCTGACTGTGAGTTTTCTTCCTCTCCTCAGTCAGGCATGAGCTGCATTGCTGCTCTCATGCCATCATTAGAGTTTAACGATTATTAAACGACTGTTCAACAATGAAAATTTTTGTTGACAATTTTTTATTGTTGACATTGTTGATAACGTCGACTAATTGTTTCAGCAATAATGACAACAAAGTTGTAGGTTTACATCTTGTTGCTATATTTTTGAAACAGTGTGTATTTTAAAGTCTATGGACTGGCTTATTGGAAGTGCCTTACTTTAAACACTATTTTTTTTTTTTTCACTAGTCAAAATATATATATATATATTTTGTGGTAATCAACATTATGCCACAAATGATGTGGATTTTACATATTTCACTTTTGGTGTTAATGTTCAAGCTGGTGAATCTTATGAAATCTCGAAAAAATAAAAGCAATTTTCACCTCATAAGGCATAATATTTAAAAAAGTTCTAAAAAATAAAATAAAAAGTTAATTAAGAGTTTTTGCATTGTGACATTTTTTAATGACAATGAAGCACATTCAAATCTCATTATAATTACTGTAATGCAAAATAAATATTGAAATATTATTCATATTGTAACGTACAGTTGTATATTACAGTTGTAAGCATTCATCGTGGTAGTATTTGTTGTGCTTAATTTAATTTATGCTTAATAGAAAAAATTTGTTTCTTCAAATAATTTGTTACTGTATAACAGGATTGATAATGAGATTTATTGCTTTACAGTAATGAGAATTTGAGGGGGGAAATGTGCTTAATGGTCATTAAATTAATGCTACAATAAACATCTGAATGGTCTTCAAAATTGGCTTCGTTTTCGTAATGCAATCCTCTACGGACAAAGAACCGCAATTGGCTAGTAAAGTTTTGTTTTTACTTGCCAGACTTTTGACGACATGTAAGCGTTAATGCACCTGAAAACTAAAAAAGATATTAAGTAAATCGAGAAGGGTGCATCTTCATATATCTATTGTATTCATATACAACCCCAGTTAAAAAGTTGGGACAGTATGATAAATGCTAATAAAAACAAAAATGAGTGATTTGTAAATTATAATCACCCTTTGCTATATTGAAAGCTCTACAACTACACATTATTTGAAGTTTTACCCTGTACATTTCATTGTTTTTTTTTTTTATGTACAGTAATTTCAAATCAGATGATTGCAACATGCTCCAAAAAAGTTGGAACAGTCGAGTGTTTACCACTGTGAAACATTTCTAAATAATAACACTTATTAAGCATTTGGGCACTGAAGACACAAGTTTGTTAAGTTTAAAAAGTGGAATTTTCCCCCATTCATCCATTATGTTGGTCTTTAGCTGCACAATTGTACGGCGTCTTCATTGCCGTATTGTGCGCTTCATAATGCACCACACATTCTCAATTGGAGACAGGTCAGGACTGCAGGCAGGCCAATCTAGCACCCGCACTCTCTGCTTACACAGCCATGCACTTGAAATCCAGCCAGTATGTGGTTTGAAGTTGTCCTGCTGGAAAATGCAGGGATGTACCTTGAAAAGACGGTGCTGGATGGCAGTATATGTTGCTCCAAAATGTGTACATATCTGTCTGCATTCATGGTGTTCTCACAGATGTGCGAGCTACCCATGCGATGGGCACTGACACACACCTGGCCCGTACACACACTGGCTCTTGGACCTGATGCTGATAACAGCTTGGATGGTCCTTTTCTTCTTTGGCCCGGATAACACAACGGCTGTTTTTCAAAAACTTTACTCTTTAGACCAAAAAACACGGTTCCACTGCTCTACTTTCCATCTAATATGAGACCGAGCCCAGAGAAGTCGGCAACACTTCTGGACAGTGTTGATGTATGGCTTCTCCTTTACATAGTAAATTCTTAACTTGCATCTGTGGATGCAGCGGCAAGTGGTGTTTACTAAAGTAACCCCAAACCCATGTTCATGATATCCATTACAGGTGAATGATGTTTTTTCAGACAGTGATGTCTGAGGGATCAGAGATCACACAAATTCAGAAGTGGTTTTCGTCTGGCCCTTTACGCACAGAGATTTGACCAGATTCCTTTAATCTTTTAACTATATTGTGCATTGTAGAGGGTGCACAATATAGTTAAAACATTGTTCTCAAAGTGCTGGATTATTTGCTGAATCATCTGATGGCAAATTGACAAGTCTCGAATGATCCTTGCTCTTGAAGGACTAGGCTGTTTTTGGAGGCTCCTTATATACTATGACACGATTGCCTCACCTGTTTAACATATCCTGTTTCACATCACCTTGTTATTTTAACTCGTCAAATTGTTATTAGTCTTAAATTACCCCTGTCTCAACTTTTTGGAGCATGTTGCAATCATCTAATTTGAAATTTCTGTACATTTAAAAAAAAATGTAGCATGGGGTGAATATAATTTACAAATCACTCCTTTTTGTTTTTATTAGCAATTTCCATAATGTCCCACATTTTCAAAAATTGGGGTTGTATATGACTTCTCACAACTATGAGTTAGTTACATGGTAGCAGGATTGTACATTTTATTTTATATCTTTTTAATTATTTTAATCACATTTTTGGGCCCTATTTTAGGCGTGCAAGCATCAAGCCCAGCGGAATGCCTTAACTCATAAGCGCAAAGTCAATGGGCATGGACATGAAGTGTTGGTATTTTCGTGCAAGCGTGACTAAGAGTAGGCGCAAGTGGGTTTGGTGAAATTGCACGCAAGGTGCTAATTGGGTTAATGGATGTTCATCTCTGACACCGTCTCATATACAGTCCATTCCATGTCAAGCACCAGCGATATAAACAAAGACAGTACATTTATAATAAGTTGGTAGTGTAAATGGACTGTATGCAATGAATTGGAAGAATACAAATATTGATTTACATTATTTTGTGTGTCCTTGTTACATGGGACACTTTCCCTTTATACGCATGGAAAATGTGGTTCAGGATATGGCTGTAGGCTCCGTTAAACTACAGAGAATGTATGTATTATTCATCTTTTTCTTCTACTGACACACAAATCATGGCTAGTATTAACATGTATCAGAACACAATTCACTTCTACCAGTCGAGATTGATTCTGAAAAATTAAATTCATTTATTGAAACACAAAAAAATTAAACCAAAAATATTTCTAAATTTGAATTACACTTCAAACGATATGAAAATATAATCAAAATAATGAAGTGGTCAAAAAAGTCCAAACATTTTACTCTTTCCTTCTTCCACCGGCCCCTTTTGCAGTGACTAAACATAACAATAATAATAATAATAATTGAAAGTCATAAACCATGACTTCTAGAAAATGTAACACACATCTCATAATTTTTTGTTTCAACAAACAGCTTCAACAGTGATCGTCAAAGACATTATTTGATGTTCTGTATTTTCAGAATTTGGACATGAACTTTATTACCACCTGCTGTTGAAATCTCCAAACTGCAAATGCAGGAACTGAATTTGGACTTTGCACTGAGTTAAGAGGTGGTATTGAAACGCCTTAGCGCAACGACCAAATTCTTAGGAAAATAGCAAATCGTATATCAAATACGATTACGGGTGTAATATCAAAAACATGCTAAGTTGAAATACTGGCTTCTACGAAAACAATGCTACAGCCAGTTTATTCTACTTTGAAATGTCCATTCCGGGCCAGAATTTCTATTTGTGTTTTGCCCTGTGTGATCCCGCCCACTGCTCATTTCCCAATAGTATTTCAACACCCCGGGTTGCCAGATTTGAAACAAGTTAGCGGGCAAACACAGTGCACAGCAGCCATGGAAGCCAACAATACATCTAGCTAACATTGACAGAGATATTAAAAATCCACATGAGCTGGTTTATAATTTGCAAACAATAAAAACATTGCAAACGTATACATTAGCTGATCAACATACAGTGTAAGGCTCGACGCTTGCCATTGTCAGTTTGCTCGTTCCTGTTGCGTGTCGTCAACCCGCATGAGCTTCGAGTCTGGGGAGGAGGGGGTGGGGGAGACTACTCTCTCCAATATTTAGAATTTTGACTGCAGTACCTATTTTTAATGCTTGATGTCAATGTTACATATTGCTCCTTTAATAATTATATTATAAAAATAATAATTTAAGTGCTGCTATATCAAAACTACTACTATTTCTTTCGGCTGCTCCTGTTAAGGGTCACCACAGCGGACCATCCGTGTTCTGCATATTTGACTTGGTAAAGGTTTTACGCTGGATTAATATATCAAAACTACTTTGCCAAAAAATTAGCTGTAAGAGCCTATTTGTTAAATTCTTTACTATTTACTATTAAGTTAAAATATTATTAATCATAATGTATGATTGTGCCTTTAAATATTTATGTATTTACACATTTCTTACACTTAATACATTACTACCTTTAGTTGAATGTTTTTATATACACTTTTTACATTGAGTTTGCATTGATATGTATAACATGCATTAAAATGGTACTGTCTCTTTAAGAGAACCGGCAGCTCCACAAGCAGATGTTTAAAGTTGAATGAGCACATCGTACATTGATGAATTTTGCAACACTATTTAACTTCTAACAGACGTCCAACAGGCGTGTTACACTGGTCTGTAGCCGTGCTGTAAAATGGAGAAAGTTGTAAAAACAGCCAGTGGAAAAGTTTAAGCAAAATAATTAATCGGCAGCTATTTATTCAGTAAAATAATCTTGGTGTTTCGCCACTACACAACTCAATCACTGGCGAGTTAAATCTGAATATTAACTAGCCAGTGGCTAATAACAGACATATTTTAGCCGCATAGCACAAACTTTAGTCGCCTATGCGAGTGATTTACTCGCAATATAGAGGGCTGTAATGCAAAATGTATTATTTTAATTTTCTGGACATTTCTTTATGAAATTCACTCGACTGTGTGTGTGTGTGTGTGTGTGTGTGTGTGTGTGTATCTGTGTGTTCACCAGAGAAATGTGGACAATCGCAGTTAATGACACTTCTATCAACCTGCAGCTGTTATTGATTCCTGATTCCCTCAGTGTATCTGCAGCAGTCTACAATATCAAAGCTCTACTGTCAATCTGTGCCACATCTATAGAATCACACTGCTGCTGATTGCCAATAATCTGTTTGGAAATCAGGAGGTGTGGGGAATATATCCAGTTCTTTTACTCCATTAACCAACTGCAGAGGTTTCTCATATTTCACAGCCATCACTGGTAGCATTTTTCGTATTAGATACCACAAGATGAATCGTGTTTGACAAAATGCTTGCCCTGCGCATGTTGCGAATGTTGGATTATTAAAGGAATAGTTCACCCAAAAAGGCAAATCATGTCTTCATTTACTCGCCCTCACTCAGAACGAATCATTCCGATGAATTGATTCGTTAACAAGAGTGGTGCGTACTCAAATCAGACATTGCAAATTCTTTAAAGACCTTTTGGGAATAAAATATACATTTCTCTCTGTTTTTCACACTAAATTATTGCATGGTCTGAGAAGACATGGAATATAGCGCATAAATCATATAGACTACATTTATGTTTTTGTTTTTTTGTCATTTTGGAGCTTGAAAGCCTCAGTACTCATTCCCTTTCATCATATAGAAAAGAGTGGCTAGGATATTCTCCAAAAGTTCACATTTTGTGTTCCAAAGAGAAAGAAAGCCATACAGATTTGGAATGCCATCCAAAAATAATGTCATTTTTGGGTGAACTGTAACTTTAAGGTATACAGTATTCCTCTAGTGTGTTCTGGTTGTATACTGCACATTTTGACACGTAGTAAATCACCTGCATACGTTATTCACAAAGTGATTTGCATACTGTGCACAATAGACATGCAGTACTGCAGAAATAGTACGAGTTGTATGGAAGTATGCTATACTAAGAGGGCAGGGCTGAGAAAATGAGGAGGCTGAGATAGAGACAGAAATCAAACCTGACTGAAATCAACCCTTTGTGATTAGATTGTCAATATAGTTGTGCTCCTCGTTTCCTCTGTCTTGGGTGTGCGTGCTGAAGCACAGGTTTCAAAGTCACGTGGTCATATGCATGGCTTGAAGTAATATAGCAGTCTCAGTGCACTGTGCTCTTAGTAAGTTAATGCATTAACATTTTATTTTGACGACTCTTGGCAATCCAGGCATCATTAGCAGTGCCCATGCCTGAAGGCAAGGTTATAGTAAATAGCTTTCCTCACACTTGTTAGTGATGCTCATGACATCCATATTAGTAAATATGCAAAGCTTCATTCACACTGGAGCGGGGGAATATCTGAAGGTCAAAGCTGGTCTTCTGACATACTGCATTGTATCAATGCACCTGAACACAGAAATACAGCTGGATGGAGCGTAAAGGTAGTTTTAAATCATATATCACAACATGATTATTTTTGTTGGAAATGCAATGTAAAAAATGGTTTATTAAATAGTAGGGGTGGGCGATATGACCAAAATCGTATATCACGATATGAGGAATTCATCACAATAACGATATATATCATTATATAGTCATTTTTTTGGGAACATCAATAAAAATGGGTTAATATATTAAATAACCATAGTGGATTGCCTATTTTTGAATAATCTAGTAAATTAAATACTTCCAAATACTTTCTCTAATATAATTTTCTCTTTATTTAGGACTTGACATTAGTCCAAGTAATGGGACAAGGGGGGGGGGATTTTCTCCCCCTTTTCTCCCCAATTTGAAATGCCCGATTCCCAATGCGCTTCAAGTCCTCGTAGTGGTGTAGTGACTCACCTCAATCCGGGTGGCGGAGGACGAATCTCAATTGCTGAGACCGTCAATCCGTGCAACTTATCACGTGGCTTGTTGAGCGTGTTACCGCGGAGACTTAGTGCTAGTGGAGGCTTCACGCTATTCTCCGTGGCATCCACGCACAACTCATCATGTGCCCCACCGAGAGTGAGAACCACACATTATAGCGACCAAGAGGAGGTTACCCCATGTGACTCTACCCTATCCAATTGGTTGCTTAGGAAGCCTGACTGGAGTCACTCAGCACACCCTGGATTCGAACTTGTGACTCCAGGGGTGGTAGTCAGCGTCTTTACTCGCTGAGCTACCCAGACCCCCAACAACATGCTTTTAAATGCACATTATGCCACATTTCAGTCTGTTGTTGACCATTATTATTATTATTATAAACTTTCCTCAAGAAACTCAAGATCTTCCCAAAGCAATGCAACAAAGAAAATAATGCATAAGGAAAAGACATTCCAATGAAAATACATAATTCTGGATGTTTTGTAGAAGAAGTGTTTATTTTCGTTGGATTTCTTTTACTTGTGCATTATTTTTTCATTGCATTGCATTAAATAAATATAAACACTTGCAAAAAAAATTATGACCGAATTAATGCGGAGTGCATCTTTTGACTTTCATAATATTCTTTTTCGTGCTTCATTTGAGGAGATAAATACCCAAACTTTATCATTCCAAGACACTAAATTTTTTTATGGTGGAAGCTCTGCATAACACTATCGTTTAGGTTTTATGTGTAGGGTAGGAAGGTTTTGTTGATTTAAAACTACCATTAATCCCAAAAACCTTACCTGTTTTGGAGAAGATTTAACTTGTAATATCAAAAATGTTGCCACAGTCGCGTGACTTTCATGAGATCAGGCTGGACAAGATTATTAATAACAAATAAATGCTAAAACTGGCATCAGTGCAAAAATGGCTTCACATTACTTGAGTTGAAACAAAAGACTGAAAACTATAAAACTATTATTGTAAAACAGATGGTTATGATTCTAAATTTTGTTTGGATGAGCTATATTCATAGTCATTGCAAAATAGCCATTATACGGACACCTTTGATCGCACATCAGTTGAATTCTATATTACCGGAATAGTTCACCCAAAAATGTAATTTCTCTCATCATTTACTCACCCTCGTGCCATCCCAGATGTGTATGACTTTCTTTCTTCTGCAGAAACATTTCAGCTCTGTAGGTCAATACAATGCAAGTCAACATGGTATAAAACATTGAAGTTCCTAAAAGCACATAAAGGCAGCATAAAAGTAATCCATATGACCCAAGTGGTTTAATTAATATCTCCTGAAGCGATATGATAGGTGTGTGAGAGAAGCAGATCAGTATTTAAAACTTTTTTAACTATTAATCTCCACGTGGGCCAAATTCACATGGCCTCTCGCGTCACGTAAGCGCATTGCCGTGTTCACGCGAGAAGTGACGTACGCAGCTCTCACCATTTCTGAAAAAGAAACAAATACAAATCTATAGCAAAATTGGTTTTGAAGCTTATGTACAGCATTCCTCCTCCTCCTCTGTTGCGCTTCCGTATTTTTGCGCGCACATGTCAGTTCTCACATCAACATACCAACGTGCTTATGTGACGCGAGAGTCCGCTTGACCTGGACCCTCTTGTGGACATGCATAGAAGATCTGGCCGCGCTTTTTTTTTTTTTTTTTTTTACAGTACGTACACTACCAGTCAAAGGTTTGGACACACTTTTGACTCAAAATTTATGTTTCTCCTGATTTTAAAAATCTTTTGATTTAAAGGCTTAGTTATTGATTAGAAAGAAAGTCAAAAGAGTTTGGAACAACATGAGGGTGAGTAATTAATTACAGCATTTACATTATTTGGATGAACTATCCCTTTAATACACATACACACAGATGCATAAGCGTGTAGCCTTTATGACAGACATTAATATTTCACAGAACAGGTGTCAGTATTATACCGTCTTCACTTTCCAACACGACAGTGTTCTTGGCCGTGGTTTGAGCCCCATGGAAGCAGCCAGAACAGATGCCTTCAGCAGTCTTGTGCTTCCACAGCAGCTGGCTCGGGGAGCACGCGTCCGCTAACCAACTGTGCATGGCCTTGCTGCTCTCTCGCAACTCATAATCCTGTCTGACAGTGATAAACACGCATGCTTGACTGATAAACACGAGGAAAGAGTGGTGTGTGATCCTTCTCTGAAGGTCAGTTAATCAGACGTGAGGCAGGACAACATATCCGGGTGTTAGGGAGGGCCGACTAGACCAATAACTAGTTGATTATTAAGGTAATCTATATCTAGATTTATCTACCTGGCCCTGTGATGACTCACTTAAAACTTTGAGTCTCCACAGCGCCAAAAGTGCCCATAGTTAAAACACTTATTCAATCTTGACAGAGTATTTTAAGTCTAACATTCACCCGATACACTGGTCCTTCCTAATTCTGTGTAACGGCTAGTTCTTCTCAGTAAACAGTGACGTAAGTTTACACATCTTATTTTTCCTCTCAGTGTCTCAATTGAAAGATGTTTTGACATCCTTTCAAAACAAGCGGTGTACCTCAGGGGTCAGTGTTGGGCCTCTTGCAGTTGTCTTGCATAATGTTGTGTATCTCTCCTGTCATGATTTCCCTATAATTACGTGCTCGATTAGCATCAAAGTCATAACAGGTTTGTTTTGATGCTGTGTTTGATGACACCACATTTGACGATTTGATTGCATATTAAAGCGATGCATATGGATAGTCTACTGGGAATGCTCACCTCTTTGATAAATTAAAGAGCGGCACATTATTTGTTTATTGCCGTCTCATTACTCACAATATGCAAATGAAGAGTGCGGCAGATACATAAAGATATATTTAATGGTGCTGTAGAGTGTCTCTATGACAGTGTAGTTAATCTTAATGACCTAATGACTACATTACCATTTTGTGTTTGCCAGGGCGAGCTTGATTTGTGTTTGCTTTCGATTCCTGGATAGATATGAAACCATCTCTGCACTTTGCTACAGTAAAACATCAAAACCCCTAGAGAACTCAAGTGGCTTCAAGGGGTGTTAAATAATACACACCTCAGCTCATAAATCTTAATGTATTAGTCAACAATGGGGGCCTGTAGACAGATCTGAATCAGTGTTATTAAAGTTCAGAATTTTTCATTCAGTTTTTATTTCCGTTTTATTTTCAGCTTGTCGTTCAAGTGTAGTTTCACTCTATGGCTGTTAGTTTCAGTTTACTATTTAGTTTTTGTTTTCTAGTTTCAGTTTAGTTAGGTTTCATTTTAGTTTTAGTATTTTATGGCAGCCAAAGCTTTTATGTTAGCTGATATCATTTCAAAATGGTTAATGACATAAAATTTCTCAGGAACAAATAATGTAATCGCTGTCTAGAGACATTAGTATGTTTTTATTTTTTTATCCCATTTTCTCCCAATTTGGCATGCCCAATTCCCACTACTTAGTAGGTCCTCATGGTGGCACGGTTGCTCACCTCAATCCGGGTGGCGGAGGACAAGTTTCAGTTGCCTCCGCTTCTGAGACCGTCAATACGCACATCTTATCGCGTGGCTCGTTGTGCATGACACCGCGGAGACTCCGCATGTGGAGGCTCATGCTACTCTCCGCGATCCACGCACAACTTACCACACACCCCATTGAGAGCGAGAACCACTAATCGCGACCACGAGGAAGTTGCCCCATGTGACTCTACTCTCCCTAGCAACCGGGCCAATTTGGTTGCTTAGGAGACTTGGCTGGAGTCACTCAGCACACCCTGGATTCGAACTCGTGACTCCTGGGGTGGTAGTCAGCGTCAATACTATGTTTTGTTAATAGTATGTTTAATAAAAACAGGAAGTGAGGGGCCTGGGTAGCTCAGTGGTAAAAGACGCTGGCTATCACCCCTGGAGTTCGCTAGTTCGAATCCCAGGGTGTGCCCGGTTGCTAGGGAGGGTAGAGTCACATGGGGTAACTTCCTCGTGGTCGCTATAATGTGGTTCATTCTCGGTGGGGTGCGTGGTGAGTTGAGCACGGATGCCATGGTGGATGGCGTGAAGCATCCACACGCGCTATGTCTCCGTGGCAACACGCTCAACAAGCCACGTGATAAGATGCGTGGGTTGATGGTCTCAGACGCGGAGGCAACTGAGATTCGTCCTTCACCACCCGGATTGAGGCGAGTCACTACGCGACCATGAGGACTTAAAAGCGCATTGGGAATTGGGCATTCCAAATTGGTGAAAAAAAAAAAAACATTTAAACAGGAAGTAAAGGTTTCCAATTTTATAGTAATACTGTGCATCAAAAACTACAACTAAAAGTAATCAAGGTCATTTTATTTTATTTTAATTGGCTCTAGTATACTTTGCTTTACTTTCAATTTATTTTATTTAAATGTTATTTTAGTTTATTTTAATTTATATTTTATTTGGAATTTAATTTAATTAATTTCCCCCCCCCCCAAAGCCATGTAAGTGTATTTTTTATTTCAGTTAATGGAAAATCTTTTAGTTTTCATTAATAATAATACTGATCAGGATTGCCTTTTCTTGGGTCCAAATCTGTTTTTCATTGTGTGTTTCTAAACTCAAACTCAATTGGTTTTGTTTCAAGATCTAGATTTTGCCTCGGTGGTTTTCGAGAGTGAGGGCATGTCATGCAACCTGTCCAAGTTGGCATCTGCCTACTTTGGCAAGCTTTTACCAAGTGACAGATGAATTTGTGCCAAAATACTGCAGAGTTTGATAGGAAGTCTTTGACTAAATTCATAGGTTGTGGTCTCCAAGAGATTTGGTAAATCTTAAAGGTTTAGTTTACCTCCCAAAAATAAATTGTTTGGAATGACATGTGAGTGAGTAAATTACTCAGAATTATAATTTTTGGGTGAACTAACCCATTAGAAACAAACCTTCAATGCCAGCGTTCAGGTTTGTTTGCCCATGTCTCCAGTCGCTTGCGGCAAATGAGATAATTTGTCTTGCAGAGATGGCTCTGCGTACACCCTTGTGAAAAATTAATTAACACAGTTTGTCTCTCTTTCTTTTCTACATTTTGTGTCATTTGCCTCCCTCCCACTTAGACGTGAGTCCATTGATACATTTCTTCGACTCTTGTCTCGGCTGGCAGCTCGTGTAGGTGGCTCACAAAATCTGTGTATTCCAGAGTGTTTTGCGCCGTGTCGAGGGCACGGTACAACAGCCGCAGTATCACGCTTCTGTAGGCGCTGTGGCAGCGCCATTCCCCCTCCTTTTAGCTGCCGTTGAGTCTGCAATGGGAAATAATGGGGCTCTGTGATGTGAACATGCATTAGATGTGTAATGATGGACTGCGCTGACAGTGCTCAGTAAAATCTCTTTATGGTTGTAGAGTCTTTCTGTGCCTGAGGGTGTAATGTCTGCCCTGCTCTGATGGTGTATGGTAATGTTTTTTTGCAATATTTTTTGACTTTGGGTCTGTCTTTTATATTCCGGGGAAAGCCAAAATCTTTTTTTTTTTTTTTATTTGCATGTGGTAATATAATGAAATTAGGACTGGGCAATATATTGAATATTCTCAAAACATTTGAACGATTTGATTTGCTTGTTAAAATTTAAAACTTTTAACGTAATCCAGTTTAACATGCAAAGTCAACTTAAAGCAAGACATTTTTAGGTTAATTTCACCTAAAGGTGTATCAGTGAGTTTGTTTACATGCACAAGCTTACATCGACTTAATAAGCTGACAACGTGTGTGGTCATGTAAACGCCTTAAACGAATTTCTTTTATCTGGGTAAGGTCGTAAACGTTTTACACAAAAACTGAGCAAAACAGGTAGGCTAGATTTTTGCCCATTACACCGATTTTGTGTTGCTTGTAAACATCTTTACTGGCATTTTTTCTTTCTTTTTTTTTTCTCCCCTTTTCTCCCCAATTTGGAATGCCCAATTCCCAATGTGCTCTAAGTCCTCGTGGTGGCGTAATGACTCACCTCAATCCGGGTGGTGGAAGACGAATCTCAGTTGCCTCCGCGTCTGAGACCGTCAATCCCCGCATCTTATCACGTGGCTTGTTGAGCACATTGCCGCGGAGACGTAGCGCGTGTGGAGGCTTCACGCTATTCTCCACGGCATCCACGCACAACTCACCACGCGCCCCACCGAGAGCGAGAACCACATTATAGCGACCTCAAGGAGGTTACCCTATGTGACTCTACCCTCCCTAGCAACCAGGCCAGTTTGGTTGCTTAGGAGACCTGGCTGTCAAACTATTCATTTTAATGAAGTTAAATTATTTTAAACTAGAGTTAGCAATGACTAGCCAACTAGCTGGTGAGTAGGTTAGTTCTGCCACTAAGTAAAAGATGTACATGCTGTGGTTTTCTTTATTGCATTTTATGTCAAAATTACGTACATCATTTGGAATTTTTTCATAAATGTTTTTTAAAAAATGGGAAAATAGTAAATATAATATGGGTTACACTGCAAAAAAACATTATCTTTCTTAATATTTTGTCTTATTCTCTGGTAAAAATATCTAAACATCCTTAAAACAAGACAAAATGACCAATTGCCAGTGGGGTAAAAAAGTTAACTTGTTTTCTCTTTCAATCAAGTATCAAGTTTTTTTTTTCTTACTCCATTGGTACACCCTGTTATAAGCATAAACACTACTAATTTTTGTTAGATTTCTTTGAAAACAAGACAAAATATCTTATGTCATTTTGTTTCGCAAGTAAATATATCTTGTTTTAAGAATGTTTAGATATTTTTACTGAAAAACAAGACAAAAATACTTTTGCATTGTAATGCAACCTCTAAGACATAAGCAGGGGCGGACTGGCCATCGGGAGAACTGGGACTTTTCCCAGTGGGCCGGCCATGAAACGGGGCCGAATGGGCAGCGATATGCTGAAATGGGCCGCCGCGTTATGCAGAACGGGCCACAAAACGGTGCCGCAATATGCCGAAAGGGGCAGCGATATGCAGAAAAGGACAGCGACCCCTGGTCATAAGGTGACCATATACCTGCCAAGGAACCAACTAGTCGATTATTTTTCTGGGTGACTAGTCGTCAAGTAAAAATTAGTAGTTGTGCAAGCCCTATTTTGGAGCGAATATTGAACATAAATATCTAAAGATGTTTTAAATATCGTCAAAAGTCTGAAAAATATAAAAAATATTGGGGATGCTAATGCTGTGTAAAGGCCCGAGGATACTTCATTTTTTCTGCGTTCCGGATCGGATTGCGCCCAGTCGACTGCGTTGCTTTTTAAAGTGTGCTCTTCTGACCGCGAGCGAATATAAATGTGTTCGACGTATGCGCACTATGACTGCTTTGTGATACTCTTTTAGGACAGTCAATGTCAGCGTCCGTGTGTCCGCGCGGACTGTGCTGATGACGAAATTTGCGTCAAGCATACTGTGCACGGAGCGATCAGCAGAGCGGACAACCGAAGTATACTTTGGTCTTAAGTGACCTGGTAAAAAGCTTAGGATGTTTAAAACTCATATCATCATTCCCGTATTAAAAATCATCACTTACCAATATTATCAGCAGCCAGCGTGCTGTAGAAAAATATGGAGGAAAGACAATGACCCTGACGTGCGTATTCAGGCGTAAAAGATGACCCTGTTTAGTCATTCCACCTGTCTGGGATCACCAGTCTGAGTTTGGGCCGTACAAACCATAAATAGAGCAGGACTTTCTCTGTTGGTGCGATGAGAATTTTTGGCTCGCGGGTAGCAACCTGTGATGTCTAAGTGGCTGTCAGAACAGTGAGCATCATGCATGTGCGATTTTGGGGATCCATCTGGTTACGGGGCACCCCCTCAGGTGAGGAACACATGGACCCACAGATGGAGGTTTCCTTTACATGTGTGTGCCCGTATCCTGGTCCGGTGACACACAAATGGCCTCTTCCTATTTCTGTCTTGAATGGATTTTTGGATTAAATCCTTGGAATGAGGTTTGGCTAAGATATTGAGTATGTTCAGAATGGCGAAACTTCCATACTGCTCATACTGTTTATTTCAGTGTGCAGTGTGTATACTATACATGCAGAGGATCTGAATTTTCTGTAAATTTGTGCCTCTCATGTCTGAGAGGTCACATTTGCATGTTGAGTGTTTGAGATTGCATGCTAACACACTGACGAGTGTTGTGATTTGTCGCTGCAGTAGCGCTGGAGTTGACCATAACAATGCACTTCATCACACAACTGTCACATAGGTGACGATAAGTCAGCAAATATGGCCACGCTGGAGCTAAACTAGCTCTGTGAGCTTGCTTCAAACTCTCATTGGAGAGCTTCTCGCATATAAACATTCAAGAAATTAACTGAAGATGCTTTAAAGTCGCAATACAGTACATAGTTTATGTTAATACAGTACAATGCTTTTCATTTTCTCTTTATGACCTGCTGAATAAATGCTTTTGCTGGCTGTCTTAGTAAAAACTCATTTTTAGAGATGGTCTGTGAAGAAAGTGTAGAGAGGTTTTTTTTTTTTGTAAACCTATGGGATTTTTCCTCCCGCCTGTTAAAATGTCCGCCAAGCAAAAGTCATAAATCTGATTGCTTAGAAAAGTAATAGCACACGTCTTACCTAATAGCACAAGAAACCGCTGATAAGAGTGATTTGTCCGGGAGGTAGCACTGTGTGTTTTTATGCTGTAGATTCCAAAGAATCGGCTCATAAGACTCATTTGTTAGGGAATCGTACTACACTGGTCACACTGTATGTTTCACACTGTAGATTCAAAAGAATCAGCTCATAAGACTCATTTGTTCAGGAATCGTACTACACTGGTTACACTGAATGTTTCACACTGTAGATTCAAAAGAATCGGCTCATAAGACTCATTTGTTCAGGAATCGTACTACACTGGTTACACTGAATGTTTCACACTGTAGATTCAAAAGAATCAGCTCATAAGAGTCATTTGTTTGGGAATCGTACTACACTGGTCACACTGAATGTTTCACACTGTAGATTCAAAAGAACCGGCTCATAAGAGTCATTTGTTAGGGAATTGGACTACACTGGTTACACTGAATGTTTCATGCTGTAGATTCAAAAGAATCAGTTCATAAGAGTCATTTGTTTGGGAATCGTACTACACTGGTCACACTGTATGTTTCACACTGTAGATTCAAAAGAACCGGCTCATAAGAGTCATTTGTTCGGGAATTGGACTACACTGGTTACACTGAATGTTTCATGCTGTAGATTCAAAAGAATCAGCTCATAAGAGTAATTTGTTAGGGAATTGGACTACACTGGTTACACTGAATGTTTCACACTGTAGATTCAAAAGAATCAGCTCATAAGAGTCATTTGTTCGGGAATTGGACTACACTGGTTACACTGAATGTTTCACACTGTAGATTCAAAAGAATCAGCTCATAAGAGTCTCTTACACTGTAGATTCAAAAGAATCAGCTCATAAGAGTCATTTGTTCGGGAATTGGACTACACTGGTTACACTGAATGTTTCATGCTGTAGATTCAAAAGAATCAGCTCATAAGAGTCATTTGTTAGGGAATTGGACTACACTGGTTACACTGAATGTTTCATGCTGTAGATTCAAAAGAATCAGCTCATAAGAGTCATTTGTTAGGGAATTGGACTATACTGGTCACACTGTATGTTTCACACTGTAGATTCAAAAGAACTGGGTCATAAGAGTCATTTGTTAGGGAATTGGACTACACTGGTTACACTGAATGTTTCACACTGTAGATTCAAAAGAACCGGCTCATAAGAGTCATTTGTTTGGGAATCGTACTACACTGGTTACACTGAATGTTTCACGCTGTAGATTCAAAAGAATCAGCTCATAAGAGTCATTTGTTCGGAAATCATACTACACTGGTCAGACTGTATGTTTCACACTATAGATTCAAAAGAATCAGTTCATAAGAGTCATTTGTTCGGAAATCATACTACACTGGTCAGACTGTATGTTTCACACTATAGATTCAAAAGAATCAGCTCATAAGAGTCATTTGTTCAGGAATTGGACTACACTGATTGCACTGTTTGTTTCACGCTGCAGAACTGAAAGTCATGGAAATCATTTGGTTCTGGTGTTTTTTTTATTTTTTATTGATTTTTAATTTAACCGTTCTAATTAATAACTGGCCTTGGTTCCCAATCCTAGTTGTATTTTTGGTTGAAAAAGGTTCTTCATTCAAAGTCAATGCACGTTTTGATAATGCTAGACAGTAGATAATCCACACGGCATATTTGCTAGGACTCATTACTTCATCCATTTCCAATCTCAAGATAACAGACTGCACCAGTGTAATCTACTGCATTCATCACATTATTATAGATGTGCAAATGATCACTCGTTCATACAGGCGCTGCTGAGTGATTTATACAATCACATGGTATAGTGTGGCCCTTTATTCAATAACACACACACAGAGAGCACTCGCGGAGGACTGAGTCGCCCTGGGATGGGGTTCCTCGCTGCTCAGAAAAGATTGTTTAATAATTTGAACCAACATAATAAAAGGGGGGTATGGGGTAATTGAAAAACACTGCTGTTCTAAATAAAAAGGGATTGTACGAAGGCCTGCTGTCATTAGCGCAATAAATGTATAAAATATAGACTTAATGCAAACTGTTAATGAAATCATTGGTTCAAAGGCGCGTCATTCCTCTTCTACTGGCTGCAAAATGGGTGACCTGTACAGAGGTGCTTTAATTTACAGATACATAGAGACCTATTTGCTTTATAGACTTCGGCTTGTGTATATGAGCAGAGAGAGAGAATCTCCAGTGCCAGCCTATTAAATTTCCAATCAGATGCTGGCAGTGTGATGGCAACCATAAAGCACAAATTCCCACGGTGAAACAAGCCAAGCGAAATAACGTCCGTTCTGTGGAAATGTAGTATTTCTTGGCACTAGTCGAAAATGAAAAGTGTGTGTGCGTGCACATGGGGGATGAGAAACGCGAGTGTGTGAAGTGTTAAAATTTGAGTCGGAGCTTCAAGAAGAGGAAGCGCTTTGCCACTCAATTTTTGTTCTCTGGACATGTTTCAAGAGGCGTTTGAGAGCCGCCAGGCGGTAATCACTCTGCAGAGTGGAGCGGCCTGCGTGCCACGTCCTGTCCCCCTCATCCACACGTCTCCCCCTGTGCAGATTACCACATAATAACGCTAATTGAGACACCAGATGGATTTTTAAAAGGCTGAAAAATCAAAACGGCTCTGCCATTATTAGCTGTGTTTATGGGAGATGCTTGTGTAGAAAGACATGTGCAATAATGAGTAATAGTTAGAGTGATAATGTAGAATAGGATGCAACAGTGCCACTTCCGGAAGTGTTTTTCCCATTCGCTTTTTCATAAAGTCCTTCATAAAAGAGTCATGAAACAAACCAACCAGCTCAGAGGTGAATCACAACATTATAAAACTTTGATTTGAAGCAAAATAGTGTTTGAAAATTAGACAAAAAGACAAAGGTACACAACTGTTTACTTAACATCTTTAATGAGGGAATAAACTACAATCCCATGAAGCATTGCAAATGATGTAATCGAATTAAAAACGATGGAAAAATATAGAACTATTGATTTAAAGTTGTTGATTATAAGTATAGAAACAATATATTTTAAGTTTATTACAAAATATTGAGATACATACAAATAAACAAGTAGTTTGAGAGTGTAGGGAGAGCGACTTGATCATGGGTAGTGTAGTTGTTCACCTGGAATTCTGCTAACTAATACGCTTTTTAAAGAATTAAGTTGAAATAACTGATGGATTCAACAGAAGCTTATACCATCGATTAAAAACCTTAGAGCTCACGATAGATCTGTCTTTAAAGATTTATAAGTAATCGTTAATGTGATTTTTACTTCCAAAACCAAACTGTTGCGCTCTATTCAGGGTTTGTCTGAATTTTAATCGTGAGAAGAAGTTTAGCAGTGAAATTTTGAACTCTATTTGAAATGTTTAATTGGTACAACTGCTAGATACAACATACCCTCAAAAAAAAAAAAAAATAGCTCTTTGGCTGAACTTGATTCATTTGTGGACAGTGGTTCCACTTGTTTGAGTTTTCTTCACTTGTTCACCCCGAAATTAAAATGTACTCATAATTAACTCAACCACATGCCATCCCAGATGTGTATGACTTTCTTTCTTCAGCAGAACACATTTGAAGAAAAATAGAAAAATATTTCAACTCGGTAAGTGGATGGGGATTCGACTTTGCGGCTCCAAAAATCACAGACAGTCAGCATAAACTTCATTCATACGACTCCAGCGGTTAAATTAATGTCTTCTAAAGCAAAACGATTGCTTTTGGTGCCAAAAATATCAATATTTAAGTACTTTTTTACTATAAATCATTGCTTCCGATCAGCAGTTCACATGGTCTCTCGTGTGACGTATTCACGTTGGCATGTTACGGATGTAATCTCATGTTTTTCTCTCGGTTGGGGCATTCAAGATAAGCACACAAATGCACCATTGTGAGTAAACAAACAGATACAAATGCAGATCTAAACCAAAACCAACAAAGCTTCTGTACAGCGTTCCTTCTACTCAGCTGCTGACCGGAAGCGATGATTTATAGTTAAAATGTACTTAAATATTTATGTTTTTCTCACCAAAAGCGATCGTTTCGCTTTAGAAGACATTAACTTAACCAGCGTCGTATGGATGACGTTTATGCTGACTGTCTGTACTTTTTGGAGCTTCAATGGTCGGATCACCATCCATTTTCATTTTAAGGACCTACTTTAAGGAGATAAAGTCCATTTTTATTCATATGTGTTCAGAAGAAGAAAGAAAGTCATACACACATGGGATGGCATGAGGGTGAGTAAATTATGAGAGAATTATCATTTTTGGGTGAACTATCCCTTTAAAATTACTATGTAATCTCAACACAGACACTTTGTGTAGAAAGTACCTAGCTGAATTGGATAAACCCAACAAAATTAGATGTGTCAATTTAACTCAAATAAATGTTTTATTTCTTTATGTACTAAGTAGTGAAAATGAATGTTAGCATGCTAAATGTAGTTTAAGTGTAGTTTAGTAATTATGCTATGGTTAACAGCATTTGCTCAATCAATTTCCTGTGTGACGTCTACGCTGCGTCTGAATATCCACACTAGGGATGCTCTGATCGATCGGTATTGGCCAATATTAACGTCCTATGACTCGATTGGTGATCGGTGATTTGGCCGCTTGCATAAACCAATCGCAGATGTCGCAAAAGACGCACGGCTCCTTAAAGACATCAGCAGCACTGTCATGACATCACGGAGTGAGGGGAATACTGGCATAGTGTTGTAAGACAACAAACTGGATTCAGCAGTTAAGAACGATGCTGTGGGAGAGGTATGGCGAATATGAAATGCATGTGTACTGTACTGTTAATGTTGCATTCTTTATCTTTCTTTAAAACGGTCCTTATTATCATTCATGGCGGCACCTTCCCAGTCTCCGCCAGGCATAGGCATCTCAGTAATAATGCTAACTACAAGATGTGGAGTAATTCAGAAGTATTCATGAAATATCTCCTGATTAAACAGCATTAACAGTACTAGCACCCGTAGAGTCCAGGAACACGTGCTCTTTCTCCACTTTCCTTTCATCTCTTGCCCTCATGAGAGAGCGCATGTTCCCCTCATTCATCAACTAAATGAAAAGGCAGGGAAGGAATTTATCAATATAATAATTCTTTATACAATGTTAAAATATCATAATACTATGCATTTATTATAATGCAAAAATAAAATAGAAAATATAGCTGTAAGCAGCAATTACGGGGCCAAGCACAGCACAAACCAAAGACCTCACAGAGCAAGCATAGATAACATTGCCCCCAGACAGATTTGAACCCACAACTTTCCATTCCACAGTTTAGTGTGTTATCCACTGCACCACAACATTGCCAGTCAACAAAGGGACATACCAAGCTTAGAGGAATCACTGCCAAGTACAGATTTTACCATGATTAACTTTATATTCATGTAACTTTTCAACAAAAATGCAAATCAATATTCGATTGGGAAAAGCCCAGCCTCCATTCATTAAGCACAATACAAAAAAACACCAGAACTACACACATTTCTAATGCATGACTTGCTGAGGTGGGGATCAAACTGGAAATCTTCCATTTGGCATTTCATGGCTCTTACCACTGCTCCACTCATTGACTTTGTATTCATGCAACTTTTCAACAGAGATTAAATTCAGAATTTGATTGTGGAACAGCCCAGCAACTATTCATTAAGCCATTACAAAAATCACCAGAACTACAGAACAACTTGTAGATGTGGGGATTTGAACCCACAGCCTCTTAAATTATAAACCATTGCTTTGATACACTGAGCCACTCAATTGACATGTTTACTATTTGGCAAAGAGACTTCTGTAGGTTGAAGTCAGCACACATATGTAGGTTATCTTTTGAACTATAGGTGGTGCTGTCTCCAAACCTCTCAGTTATCCTAAGGACATGATGTCGATGATACATACCAATTTTTGTAAAGTTTTATCACTTTATAAAATTCAGTATAGCATATGGATGATATGAAAAATGACAACTGATTAGCATGCTAGCTGATAGCATGCTAAGCTAAAGTTGCCTATGGATAGCATTGTGATCAAATTGCCTAACAAATGCGCTGGTTTGCCTTTGGATAGCATTGTAATCAAATAGCCTAACAAATGTGCTGGTTTGTCTGTGGATATCATTGTGATCAAATAGCCTAACAAATGCGCTGGTTAGAATGCTAACTGATTAGCATGCTAGCTGATAGCATGCTAAGCTAATGTTGCCTATGGATAACATTGTGATCAAATAGCCCTATAAGACAGAAAACCTACTGATTAGATAACTAATTATTAGCATGCTAAGCTATCATAGCATGTAGCATGATAACCATGCTAAACAGACCATGCTCTTTTGAACTACAGGTGATGCTGTCTCCAAACTTCTCAATCATTTCAAAAGATATCACTCCCTTATATATCAGGACAGTACTAAGACAAATAATAACAAGAAGTATTCCTGCAAACAAAAATGATCTGTGATAAGCCCTGCAAGTCTTCAGTAAACAAATACAAAGACCTCCAGTACAATATAACATTAACACTGGTCCAATTGGGATTCAAACCCAAAACACTTGAAACTATAAACCAGTGATTTAAAAAACTGAGCCACTCAATTGACTTCCTGAGGTTAGAGTAAGCACACAAGTGTGGGTTATCTTTTGAACTATAGGTGGCTCTGTCTTGAAACTGGTTATGCATCATCAGGATGATGTTGATGATGCATACCAATTTTCTTTGAAATCCGACAATGTATTTAAAAGACATAACTTTTTTATAAAATTAAATATGGCGGTGAGACAATATAGCTGATATGGGGGAAAATTGGTATAGCTGAAATCCTCATGATCCACAGAATCTACAGACACCAATCTCATGATTTTAGGACATACGGTTCAAACATTACGTTAATATAATTATAATTATTCCTTATTTTATTAGGGGCCAAGTACCGAAGGTGCTATGGCACCTATTGTATCTGTTAGTCTATGGGCGTTTTCACACTTGTTACGTTTCCGGATTGTGGGATTTTTCACCCATATGTGAACAATCCAAACGATCTCAGACCCCTTTAAAGCGAACCATATTACTATGGTTCACTTGCAGCCTAGGTTCGGTTCGCTAATCACTTGCATGTGAACACAAAGTGCTCCGGGCTCACTTGATTTTGCGTGAGGCCAAACATGTTTGACCCTGACAGGTTACCGTACACCAGTAACAATGACGTGCAGAGAAGAGACGCGTCGCCTCTATGGAGATGACAGTGTAAGTTGCTGATGAAAACTATTTAAACTCCTCACAAAACTAACTCAAACATCTTTCTTCAGTGTTCTGTGCAAATGAAGACACGAGGGTTTAAACCGGACCACATTGGAATGCCATAGTAAAGAGATTACAATACGAATATATTACTATTGTGTGGCTCTCTCTCTCCCGAACTGCAGCATCCGACTCGGCCTTATCCCTCCTGCCTTTCGAGACCTGGGAGGGAGACAAGGGGAGAGAAAGGGCAAGGTGGAGCAACAGTGAGAGAGAGAGAGAGAGGAGAGAGAAAAAAAATATATTGCTCACCGGTTCCCAGACATGCCGTCGCCTGGCCCTCAACCACTCCTCCACCCTCTGGCGGACAACAGCTGCTCCTCCCCGGGCGGACAGCAGCGAGCCCCTCTGCCCTGGCAGCGGCTCCACCGCTCCAGGCGGCCAGCAGCGAGCCCCTTCTCCCCTCGCGGACGGCGGCCATTCCTCCACGTCCAGGCGGCCGATAGCGACTCCTCCGTCCCCCGGTGGACGGCAACGGCTGCTCCTTTGGATGGACGGCAGTGGCGAGGACTCCACAACAGTGCATCCCTACTCCTTCCTGGGTTTCGGCACCAATGTAACAGTATAAAGGATGGGCAAGGAGGAGGCAGGAACCGGACGAAGCATCAAATTAATATTTTAATGAAAACTTAAAACAAAAACACACACACGGCAGCTGCATGTTGCTCTCTCTCTCCCAAACTGCAGCATCCGCCTCTATAGCATATCCCTCTCCGGCTGATTAGCCCGATTGAGGCCGGCCGTGCACTCCTCTTTGTCACAGTTATATCTTTACTCAATGTAATACAGTTTTTTTTTTTTATGCAGAAGATCAATAAAATATGTTTATTGAACAAAGACACCTGCACTAATGCTAATTATTAATTTTAAGGGTATTAAACATGTTTTATAATCTCATAAGTCAATATGTAGAGCTAATTGTACTCTTAACATTTAATATAGCCATAATAATAATAATTATCATCAATTTTGTCTTTTAAAAAGTGGTCTGGGTTCCACAAAAACAGTGTCCGTAATGGGTCAAGTGGACCAAAAATAGATCTGAGCCCACTTTCAAGGTCCCAAATAGTGTGAATGCAAAGAGAACTGGGTCCTTTTTCACTCTTTGGTTCACTTTTTGGTCCACTTAAAGGGGTCTGAGTTTGGTTCTTTTAAAGAAGACCCAAGTGTGAAAACACCCTATGGGGGGTTTGAGAAGTAGATCCATTTTGATTTCATGTTACCTTAAAATAAAAAAAAAAATAAAAAAGGGGCCTGTCTATTCGTCACTCCATATTGGTCCTTTTTTACTGTCTAGAACTGTAATGACCTCTGACCCCTCCCTCTATCCACTGTGATTGGTCCTCTCGTCGTTCCATTCCTGCTCCGAGTTCACCACCTATTTTCAGCATATTGATTTCTACCAGAGGTACGAGCTTGGCCTGTTGGGTGGCGTTTGGGTTTAAAGTTTTTCTTCGCTGTCAATAAGCTTGATTCACCACAGTGGGAGAAATATTCTCCTCGTGCGACACTTCATCCAGTGTCAGGATGTTAGGGGTATATTGATTTGGGTTAATTACTTTTAAAAGAACACACAGTCAAGGCTGTTTTCACAGTGGATGGCCTCCTCTTATGTGTGCCACTGTTTGTGTTTTGTTTATATGCAATTGATTAACCCGAGGAGAGCAGTGTAATGATTTTGCAGGGCTTGAGAAATTAAAGCAATCTCTTCAGCGTCGGAATGTATAACTTTTTTGTTAAATCTTTTTCCTGAGAGACTTTTTTAGTCACATTAAGCTACACACTCACACACACCCCACATAAAAATATCCCCTCCCTCAAGCACACATGATCACACTATGGCACAAAACCCACTTCAGCTACATACACCTGTCAGTGGGTGCCTGCTCCATCACTGTATCGCTGTTAAACAACCTTGTAGCCAATATGCAGTCGATCATGATGCATGACATCTCTACTACTGTGAAATATAGAGTAATGATGCAGGTCAGCGGCGGCTCATGTGCAGTAAATGAAGACTCAAATAGGGTGACCCGTAACGCACCGAGACAAATGAGGCCTGGACGTGACCAATGGCATAAGGTTTCTAAACCACACTGCTCTGAAAAGAAAGGTCAAACATATGTAACACAATGTAACATATTTCAGTCCAATTTCCTTCATTAAAGAGGTCACATTATACACTTTTAGCATTTTATTGTTTCCCTGAAGTCCACTTATAGTTGTTAGTCAAGGTTTCTTGCACACGTACCAATGGAAGTTCAGGAAACCTGTTTGAAAACAGTCAGTCTTTTGATTTGGTGGTGCTAATGAGAAATAACACACTTCAGCTTTAAATAAAACTTGTATAAATGTGTATTTACTGTATGTATTGATTTAAATTCAATTAAATAATTTAAGTATTTGACATGCAATATTTATTAATTTTTTTTAAACTGCCAACATGTTTAGTGATTTAAAAAATATTACATTCCCCGAAACATTTGGAAAATGTACGTTTTTCTCTATTGACTTAATGGAGCGTATTCAGTAAATCACAGATAAACTATTGCAAATAATTTTCAACTGTTTCCTGTGCTGTTCTGTCATAAAAAAAATATGGTATTCGTGGTATAAAATTAATCATTTTTATAACCAATGAAAAAAATACACTGATCAGCCACAACATTAAAAGCACCTGCCTAATATTGTGTAGGTCCCCCTGGTGCCACCAAAACAACGCCAACCCGCATCTCAGAATAGCATTCTGACATGCTATTCTTCTCACCACAATTGTACAGAGTGGTTATCTGAGTTACCGTAGACTTTGTCAGTTTGAACCAGTCTGGCCATTCTCTGTTGAATGAGATGCGAGTTGGCACGAGGGGGACCTACACAATATTAGGCAGGTGTTTTTTTTTTTTCACCCAATTTGGAATGCCCAATTCCCAATGTACTTTTAAGTCCTCGTGATCACGTAGTGATTTGCCTCAGTCAACCTGCGTAGCTTATCACGTGGCTTGTTGAGCACGTCGCTATGGAGGCTTCACGCCATCCACCGCAGCAACCACATTCAACTCACCACGTGCCCCACCGAGAACAAACCACATTATTGCGATCACAAGGAGGTTACCCCATGTGACTCTACCCTCCCTAGAAACCAGGCCAATTTGGTTGCTTAGGAGACCTGGCTGGAGTCACTCAGCACACCCTGGGATTCGAACTAGCGACTCCAGGGGTGGTAACCAGCATCTTTACCACTGAGCTACCCAGGCCCCAGGCAGGTGGTTTTAATGTTGTGGCTGATTGGTGTATATACAGTATATCATCAAAATGGGTCTTTGAGGGCTAAAAGAAATGTGTAAAATAAAAAACATCTAAACAGGGCACTTTGATGTCTTTGATATTTATCACTTTGATAAATTCGTTGTTTTAGTTAATTACGATAACAATGTGAAGGTGAAATTTGTTATATTTCTTGAAAGGTTAAAATTCTTTGAGATCATATTAGTAAATGCAAATTAATATTTTTAAACTAAATCAATTATTGTTAATTTGTAAATATTAGGGCTGTCAATCGAAAAAAATTTTTAATCAAATTAATTACATGGTATGCCGATTAATGAATCGAATCGCAATTAATCACATATATAAATATTTGCTGAGAAAGCCCCTCAAATAATAATAATTCCATATATAATTTAATCAGTATAAATAGTCGTATTTACTGTAAATAATTATAATATACACAGATGAGCCAAAACATTATGACCACTCACAGGTGAAGAAAATAACTTTGATCATCTCCTAACAAGGCCACATGTCAAGGTCTGGGTAGATTAGATGGTGAGTGAACAATCAGTTCTCGTAGTCAACGTGTTGAATGCAGGAGAAATGGGCAGGAGTAAAGACCTGAGCAACTTTGACAAGGACCAAATTGTTATGGCCAGACTATTGGGTCAGAACATCTCTGAAACGGCAACGCTTGTGGGGTGCTCCTGGTCAGCAGTGGTGAGTACCTACCGACAGTGAGCAGAGGAGGAACAAACCACAAACCGGCAACTGGGTGTTGGGCACCCAAGGCTCATCGATGCGTGAGGGCAACGAAGGCTGTCCCGTCTGGTCCGAACCGACAGAAGGTCTACTGTGGCACAAGTCACAGACAATTTTAATGATGGTTACGGGAGGAATGTGCCACAACACACAGTGCATCGCACCCTGCTGCGTATGGGACTGTGTAGCCACAGACCGGTCAGAGTGCCCATGATGTCCCCTGTCCACCATCGAAAGTGCCTACAATGGGCATGAGCGTCGGAACTGGACCTTGGAGCAGTGGAAGAAGGTCGCCTGGTCCGATGAGTCCCGTTTTCTTTTACATCATATGGACGGCTGTGTACATATGTGTCATTTACCTGGGGAAGTGATGGCACCAGGATGCACTCTGAGAAGACGACAAGCTGGTGGAGGCAGGGTGATGATCTGGGCAATGTTCTTCTGGGAAAACCTGGGACCAGCCATTCATGTGGACGTCAATTTGACACGTACCACCTACCTAAACATCGATGCAGACCAGGTACACCCCTTCATGGCAATGGTATTCCCTAATGGCAGTGGCCTCTTTCAGCAGGATGATGCGCCCTGCCACACTGCACACATTGTTCAGGAATGGTTTGAGGAACATGATGAAGAGTTCAAGGTGTTGCCCTGGCCTTAAAATTTCCCAGATCTCAATCCGATTGAACATCTGCTAAAGTCTTGGTGCCAGATACCACAGGACACCTTCAGGGGTCTTGTAGAGTCCATGCCTCGGCAGGTCAGCGATGTTTTGGCAGCACGCGGAGGACCAACAGCATATTAGGCAGGTGGTCATAATGTTTTGGCTCATCAGTGTATATGTGTATATATACAGTACTGTGCAAAAGTCCTAGGTACATAAGATGTTTCACAAAAACATTTGTCTTAAGATGGTTATTTATATCTTCAGCTTTAGTGTGTCAATAGTAAATATACATTTTAAACTCCCGAACATTCCTTTTGCAAATAGAATAGAATAGAATAGAAGAACAGGGAGCCCTGCAACAGATGTCATGGCCCCCACAGAGCCCCCCACTGAACATAGAGTCAGTCTGAGATTACATAAAGAGACAGAAGCAATTGAGACAGCCGAAATAGACAGAAGAACTGTTACGAATTCTCCAAGAAGCTTGATCATCCTATCTGCCAACAACCAAGAAAAACTGTGTCCAGGTGTACCTAGGAGAATCTGTGCTGTTTTAAAGGCAAAGGTGGTCACACCAAATATTGATGTAGCTTTCTTTAAGTTTACTAGACTTTGTATGACGTTAATTGATAAATGAAAATGTTTTATGGCATTATTATAAATAATGTAGATAATTAAAAAGCATTACATTATTGTGGCACACGAGTAAAGCTTTAAAAAAGATGGTAACACTTTACAATAAGGTTCCATTTGTCAACATTAGTTAACAGAACTAACTAACAATAAGAACTAACAATGAACAATACTTTTACAGCATTTATTAATCTTAATGTTAATTTCAACATATACTAATACATTTTTAAAATCAATAGTTGTTTGTAATCATTAGTTAATGCTCTATGAACTAACATGAACAATTTAATTTTTATTAACTTACATTAACAAAGATTAATAAATTGTTAGTTCATGATACCTAATGCATTAACTAATGTTAACGAATGGAACCTCACTGTAAAGTGTTACCAAAAAGACAATAAAAAAGTGTCTTTAGAATGCAATATGTAGTTTTTTTCCATATTAATGAACATAAGCCTGTTATTGGGCTACAGTTCACAGAAATCCATTTCGCGATTTATTATTATCCCTTTATACAGAAGGAAAGAATATTCCTTATTATTGTCCGGGGACATGATTAATTGCATACATTTTTTTTAACGTGTTATTTTGTATATAATTAAATCGACAGCCCTAGTAAATATACTATTGTTCATTGTTATATCATGTTAATTCATAATACATGAATTTTAACATATATACAACTTTTAATGTTATATAATGTATTAGTGTATGTAGAAATTAACGGTGACACTTTACAATAAGGTTGCACATGTTAACATTTAATTAAAGCATTATTTTACCTGAACTATCAATGAACAATAATATTACAGCATTTATTAATCTTGGTTAATTAACATTTTTCATATACGAATACATTTTTTACGTTAAAAGTATTCTTTAACATTAATGCATAATGAATTAACATGAACAAACATTGAGCAATAGTTTTTTGATAAATTAAAATTGAACCAAGAATAAATAATGCTGTAAAAAAACATTTTTCATTGTTAGTTCATGATATGTTAACTAATAGAACTTTATTGTAAAGTGTTTCCAAATTAGCATCAGCCAAGATTAATTAACTAAGATTAATAGTTAATCTAATTAAGATTAACTATTGTTAACTAATGTTGATGTACTCAACCTTTTGTGAAGTGTTTCCTTAGTAGTGATTTAGCTGACAATAACTGGTAACCTCTGGTTTAGTTGATGTTTAGTTGATCAGCTACATTCAGTTTGTTTTGTGCGAGACCATTGAAGCATGTATGTAAATTCTTCCACCAGTTTCCCACATCTGCATTAACATGCCTGGATGTTTGCGCTCAGTTACTCGCCATAAATATGCGGTTAACAGCATTCATGAAAAAACAATGAAGTGGCACCAGCCACGAGCGTAAACAAATAACCAAGATGCTGCATTATTGATAGGATGCATGCCGCATGCAATTTAAGCTAACGGCCTCTCTTGCAGGGTTGTATTTCAGGAGCAGACAGTAGTTGTACTGTACGAAATGTGAGTTGCCTGCCGCGGGAAACAGCTTGCAGGGATTTGTGCATGTCTTTGCCGTGGGTGTACGGGGTTGGCAGTACAGACCGGGTGAAGTTGTGCCAAGTTTCTCTGCCTGACAGATGTAATCTCTGCTGCGTGCCACCAGGTGTACCTGCTATACAAACACTGCTGCACTTGTCTGCGTCTAGGACTGCCGATCACCTGTTGTCTGTCGCCGTATGATCAACATTTAAGGCACTTTCCATGAGAAGGGTGCAAAATAAGGCTTGAAACTCTCAAATGGTCAGTCAACAAAGTGTTTTTATAAAAAAAAAGAAAAAAAAAAGACAAATGTTAAAAAGTGTAAATATAAAAAAATGTCAGAATTGATTAAAAAGGTTGAAAATTTTGCCTAAATAAACTACAACAACAACAACAACAAAAAACAATGTGTTTAAGAAGCTTACAGAATGGGTAATAGTGTTGTAGATTTTGCCTAAATAAACTATTTTTTTTTTTTAAACTGCAGCAGTATGAGTAACAGGGTTGCTGATTTACATTTACATTTAGTCATTTAGCAGATGCTTTTATCCAAAGCGACTTACAAATGAGGAACAAAACAAGCAATTTGTCATACTAAAGTCAACAATATCCTCAGTATCGCACTGCAAAGTTCTCACAGTGGCTGGAGTAATAAAGATGCTAGCGCAGAAGAAAGAGACAGACAGAATTTTTTTTCCTTAAATTCTTCAATCCTGGTACTCGTACTGCTTCAGTTTATTTTTTTTAAGTAGCAGTATGAGTAACAGGGTTGAAGATTTACCCGAAATAAACAAAACAAAATAAATAAAATAATAAAAGGTTACAGAATATCAGGGTTGCCGAATTAGCCTAAATAAACAAAAATAAATTGCATTTGAAAAAATAGCAGAATGGGTATATATATACATATATATATATATATATATATATATATATACACACACACACAGATTTTGATGTTTCAGAAGGAAATTGATACTTTAATTCACCAAAGTGGCATTCAACTGATCACAAAGTATAGTCAGGACATTACTGATGTAAAAATCAGCACCATCACTATTTGAAAAAAGTCATTTTTGATCAAATCTAGACAGCAGCCATCACTCCAACACCTTATCCTTGAGTAATCATGCTAAATTGCTAATTTGGTACTAGACAATCACTTGCCATTATATCAAACACAGCTGAAAATATTTGGTTCATTAAATGAAGCTTAACATTGTCTTTGTGTTTGTTTTTGAGTTGCCACAGTATGCAATAGACTGGCATGTCTTAAGGTCAATATTAGGTTAAAAATGACAAAAAAAGAAACAGCTTTCTCCAGAAACTCATCAGTCAATCATTGTTTTGAGGAATGAAGGCTATACAATGCTTGAAACTGCCAAAAAACTGAAGATTTCATACAAAGGTGTACACTACAGTCTTCAAAGACAAAGAACAACTGACTCTAACAAGGACAGAAAGAGATGTGGAAGACCAGATGTACAACTAAACAAGAGGATAAGTACATCAGAGTCTCTAGTTTGAGAAATAGACGTCTCACATGTCCTCAGCTGACAGCTTCATTGAATTCTACCCGCTCAACACCAGTTTCATGTACAACAGTAAAGAGAAGACTCAGGGGTGCAGGCCTTATGGGAAGAATTGCAAAGAAAAAGCCACTTTTGAAACAGAAAAACAAAAAGAAAAGGTTAGAGTGGGCAAAGAAACACAGACATTGGACAACAGATAATTGGAAAAGAGTGTTATGGATCTTAACCCCATTGTGCTTTTGTGGGATCAGCTAGACTGTAAGGTGCATGAGAAGTGCCCAACAAGACAGACACATCTATAGCAAGTGCTACAGGAAGTGTGGGGTGAAATGTCACCTGAGTATCTGGACAAACTAACAGCTAGAATGACAAGGATCTGCAAAGCTGTCATTGCTGCACGTGGAGGATTTTTTGATGAGAATTCTTTGAAGTAGTTTAAGAAGTTCTGAACATTTTTTTCAAATTGTAATAGTAATTTTTCACGTTATTAATGTCCTGACTATACATTGTGATCAGCTGAATGCCACTTTGGTGAATAAAAGTACCAATTTCTTTCCATAAGAGCAAAATCTGTATATTATTCCAAACTTTTGGCCGCCAGTGTGTGTGTGTGTGTGTGTGTGTGTGTGTATATATATATATATATATATATATATATATATATATATATATATATATATATATATATATATATATATATATAGCAGAATGGGAACATGCTTGCAGATTTTGCCAAAATTAAGCTCAAATTTAAACTATTCACTTAGGACCTGGTTAGTTTGGAACCAAATGTTAACTTGTAGTTAAATTAAAGGAAAATATTTGTTTGACAGTTTTTTTTTTTTTTTTTTTTTTCTTACAGTAACTTTGGTATCAGTGTTGAATGGTTGAGCTTGATGAGTGCATTCAACGTTACAATTAGTGAAAAATTGAGAAAATTAAATTAGATGATTTACTTGTCTTCAAGCCATCTTTAGAGAGTCTGAATGATGTCACAATTTTATAACTTTTACAAAGGCGTTAGATGCCATCAAAATGTGGCCATTTTGGTCATTTTTTTCCACAGGGAATTAAATATGAACTCAACAGATTATGTCAGAATTATGATACTGTATGAAATACTTGCATTGTTTAATTGCTACATTTTATATTTGATTTAAAATTTGATATTTAGGAATAGTTGATCTAACATTTTATAGTTCTCAATGCATAATTCATGGGATTTTAGATTTTAATGCTTTAAAAACGTGATTGGACACTGATTTGTACCATATTCAAGGAAAGTGATTTGAACTTACACATAGACATTTTAGAATGACATCATTGTTCTCTGTATTAGTGCAAAAGGATGATGATTGAGAATATTCTAACATAGCTATCCACATTCCAGCAATCACATCAAACTTCTCGCTACATTTCATTTTACATAACTTAGCTTACACAGCTGTGGCACACACGTTTTTTTTCTTCTCATTTTAAACCTTGAGCTGTCGTTGCCTTGACACAATAACTGATGGCCATATTTTTACAATGCATATGAATTTTAGCGTCAAATATTTTTGGCCCCCACAGCTCTCTCCTAAACCAAACTAATTGAATCTCCGTTGGTTCAACTGAACCGGGCATCAACGTCACAAGCAGATTTGCATGGTGCACATTAAACCTGCTGGTTCTCAGGGAACCAGATTTGCATACCATCAGTTTGGAACCTGCCGGCTTTTAGGAACGCTGTGAAAAATGACCGTGTGTTTATCTGGAGGGGTCTTAGCACTGGTTGATGCGCGTTTGTACCTCCGGGCGTCCATCTGCAGCTGAGAGCCACTGAGCGTGCATGTCTCTGTTTGTTCATGCACACACACATATGTGTGCATGTGTCTTCCTGTGAGTGCAGCCTCAGAATGCATGCTGAGAGAAAGAAGCCATTATCTCCATTACTGCAGTGTAATGTGGTGACAGTGAACAACACACACTCCAACAGATCAGTGAAGAAATGACTGACTGCGTGATGTGTGTTCTTACACGAACAAAAGCTAAAAAGCTGCGTTATGTATAGAACTGAGACTTTAAAGTCAACATGAAATCAAAACTGACCCTATTTACTTTCTTAATACATGTTCCTGGTCTTATTTTGAATGATTCATTAGTGCACGTTATTCTAAAGAAAGAAAATAATCTTTCATTTAGTCCACGTCCACACTAATCCATTTAAGTTTGAAACTTGAGTTTTGAAACATCATCCTTTTCCATAGTATGTGGTAATGCTGAGTGCTTTCAAAAGTCTCAGTTTTTGGTGGAGTAAATGGTGGTTTTAGTATGTATGAGAGGAGTAAACGTAGCAAAAGAAAAAACATTTTCTCCAACCACCTCTCATGTAGATATCACTTTTCACCATCCAATCAATTCCTGATAGATAAAATCAAGTCCCGGCCTACATTTTTCTCTCATAGAATATCCTATGGAAATATGTTGCATTGTGGAATTAACATGGGTTATGAATACCATTTCATGTTGATTTTGTGTAATATATACAGCATACTAGAGATGTATAGTAACAAAGTAAAAATAGGTGCCGACAGTAAAGAGTATAAATATTTATTTTAATGTTTACTTCACTACATACACTGATGAGCCAAATCATTATGACCACCTGCCTAATGTGATGTTGGTCCTCCGCGTGCCACCAAAA
The DNA here is from genome assembly GCF_019703515.2 of Myxocyprinus asiaticus. Classification (NCBI taxonomy): domain Eukaryota; kingdom Metazoa; phylum Chordata; class Actinopteri; order Cypriniformes; family Catostomidae; genus Myxocyprinus; species Myxocyprinus asiaticus. The sequence goes on along the minus strand of NC_059386.1, from coordinate 34,383,269 downwards.
CAGCGCCAACCCGCCGAGGCATGGACTCTACAAGACCCCTGAAGGTGTCCTGTGGTATCTGGCACCAAGACATTAGCAGCAGATCCTTCAAGTCCTGCAAGTTACGAGGTGGAGCGGCCGTGGATCGGACTTGGTTCAGCACATCCCACGGATGCTTAATCGGATTGAGATCTGGGGAATTTGGAGGTCAGGGCAACACCTTGAACTCTTCATCATGTTCCTCAAACCATTCTTGAACAATGTGTGCAGTGTGGCAGGGCGCAATATACTGATGAAAGAGGCCACTGCCATCAGGGAATACCATAACCATGAAAGGGTGTACCTTGTCTTCAACGATGTTTAGGTAGGTAGCATGTGTCAAACTGACGTCCACGTTAATGGCCGGACCCGGAGTTTCCCAGCAGAACATTGCCCAGAGCATCACACTCCCTCCACCGGCTTGTCGTCTTCGCAGAGTGCGTCCTGGTGCCATCACTACCCCAGGTAAACGATGCACACGTACACGGCCGTACAAGTGATGTAAAAGAAAACGGGACTCATCGGACTACGTGAACTTCTTCCACTGCTCCAAGGTCCAGTTCCGACGTTCATGCCCATTGAAGGCACTTTCGACGGTGGACAGGGGACATCATGGGCACTCTGACCGGTCTGCGGCTACACAGCCCCATTCGCAGCAGGACATGATGCACTGTGTGTTGTGACACATTCCTCCTGTAACCATCATTAAAATTTCTGTGACTTGTGCCACAGTAGACCTTCTGTTGGTTCGGACCAGACGGGACAGCCTTTGTTGCCCTCACACATCGATGAGCCTTGGGCGCCCAACACCCTGTCGCCAGATTGTGGTTTGTTCCTCCTCTGCTCACTGTCAGTAGGTACTCACCACTGCTGACCGGGAGCACCCCACAAGCCTTGCCGTTTCAGAGATGCTCTGACCCAGTCATCTGGCCATAACAATTTGGTCCTTGTCAAAGTTGCTCAGGTCTTTACTCCTGCCCATTTCTCCTGCATTCAACACGTTGACTACAAGAACTGATTGTTCACTTACCATCTAATCTACCCAGATCTTGACATGTGGCCTTGATAGGAGATGATCAGCGTTATTCGCTCCACCTGTGAGTGGTCATAATGTTTTGGCTCATCTGTGTATATAGAGAAAATGAACACATTTACTCCCAGACAGTTCTACAGAGCCTTTAGTTACTTCAGCGACTTAACAAACAAACAGTAACTCCACAGAAAATGTAAACTGCATTTGGCTCGGTGATTGTGATTCATGAAAGAATCGTTTGAGTTGAATCTTTTGATCAGTTTGATTCTATCGAATAAGTTCAGAAAGATTCGTTTAGCGAGAATCTGAGTCAATATCATGAGTAGAAACCTGGAAAATGCATGTTGTGATGTTTTAAACATCATGAGCGTTGTCAAATACTGATGAAGTTATGTGTGATTAGATTTGCTCAGTTTGTTACATTTAGTAGTTTGTCAATAAAATGCAGTTCCCATTTACATTTAACCAAAGTACCATGTGTATGAATCAATAATGACCAGAGAAGCTCAAGAAAATGTAAGCAAAAATAAGCAATTAACTTAACTTAAAGCCATTTACTTGTACTTTTGATACTTAAAGCTGCACTATGTAAGCAAATTGCCATTTATTGATTGAATACATAAACAGTTAGTGTTCAAAACCTTGTCCTTACCTTACCCCGATTCACTACGGTTAGCCAATAAAAATTATTTGTATTTTGAGCTGTCGGGTTTGTTTTGGCGCGAAATTGCTGGCTTATGACGCACATCCTTACGTCATTACGTCATGTCCGCACACACAGGAAAGAAGTGTCGGCTGTCTCATGTTCCAGCTGGAGAAACTAACTACACTGTTCAACTCAGTTCAGTAACACTCACACAGTTCAAGACAGCATCATTGCAGTCTAGATGGATGTTTATCGGTTATCTGTTTTGTGAAGTTGTTTACCTGCTATAATGCTGGGATATGTTTTGTGGATGGGTTGTTGAAACTTATATTGCTTGTCATGCTTTTATGAATCGAAAATTACTCGTGTGTTAACCGTTTGCGATGTATCTACGTTGTCCGGTGAAGTTACTGTGACATGTTGTATGTATTTTTTATTTTTTTCTCCTCATTTCTTCAGTTTGGAATGCCCAATTCCCAATGCGCTCTAAGCCCTTGTGGTGGCGTAGTGACTCGCCTCAATCCGGGTGGCGGAGGACGAATCTCAGTTGCCTCCGCTTCTGAGACCGTCAATCTGCGCGCCTTATCACGTGGCTTGTTGAGCACGTTAGCGCGGAAACATAGCGTGTGTGGAGGCTTTGCGCTATTCTCCCCGGCATCCACGCACAATTCACCATTCGCCCCACCGAGAGCGAGAACCACATTATAGCGTTCACGAGAAGGTTACCCCATGTGACTCTACCCTCTCTAGCAACCGGGCCAATTTGGTTGCTTAGGAGACCTAGCTGGAGTCACTCAGCACACCCTGGATTCGAACTCGAGATTCCTGGAATGGCAGTCAGTATCAATACTTGCTGAGCTACCCAGGCCCCCCTGTGGCATGTTTAATATGTATGACTTCTGAAATCGACTTCTTGTAATTGTTATATTGCATATTTAAGCATATTAATTTTATGTTTAATAAAGTATATTTTATTCCCATCATTATTAAATCCTCATTTTATGTTTTTAGTTTACGGTGTTATTGTGTGCATTGCATAGACATACTACTGTAGTAACTGAGGCTGGACAATATAGTATAAAAATAATAAAAGTCTTCTATTGAACTCGTATCAGCCATATCACGAGTTTAACCTCTTAAATTGTAAATTGTAGTACAATTTGAACATTAATAGTTGATATTACACTTGCAAATCATATTATGATCTACTGGTGGTGGCTGAGGAGAGTCCCCTGTTCTTTTTTTTCTTTTTCTTATCCCCTTTTCTCCCAATTTGGAATGCCCAATTCCCACTACTTAGTAGGTCCTCATGGTGGCGCGGTTACTCACCTCAACCCGGGTGGCGAAGGACAAGTCTCAGTTGCCTCCGCTTCTGAGACCGTCAATCCGCGCATCTTATCACGTGGCTCGTTGGGCATGACACCGCGGAGACGCACAGCATGTGGAGGTTCATGCTACTCAACGCAATCCACACACAACTTACCACATGCCCCATTGAGAGCGAGAACCACTAATCGTGACCACGAGGAGGTTACCCCATGTGCCAGAACACGACTGACGTAAAGTGTTCTTCCACAAATTTGAAGTTTCAACAGATGTCGCTAGATAGCACAAAGTTACGTAGTGCAGCTTTAAGCACATGTAAAATTAGTTACTTTAATACAAAAGTATTTTTCTCATGAGCTGTTTTAACTGTTACTTGGGTCAGTTTCAATAAATGTATCTTTACTTTTACATAAGTATGACAATGGTTACTTTATACAACACTGCTGCAAACTTTTGTCACTGTATTATAATATATTTTTTAAAGTAGCATGGTAACAGTATGCAGTATTTGACAATAAACACTTCAGTCAGTAGTATACTACATTGTTGTCACATGACATCACTATGTTGCATGCTGAATTCAGTGAGTAGCATCCAGTTGTCTCAGAAGTATGGTTAATTTGCATTTTGAAATGTTTTAACTTTTGGCAGTCCGATGGTATGTCAGGTCAAGGAGGAGATATCTGCAGCTGATACTTTATGCAGTATGTATCACAGTATATACACTGCATAATACAAAATGGTACAACAAGTTTGGTAGTATGCCATTCTGAACATAGACTATGCACAGCCTTTGCAAAGCTCAAATAATAACAGTATTCTATGCATACTGAACATTTGGATACTGTGCACATTATACAGAACATACAGCATACTCCAAAAATAGTAACGAGAAGTATGATAGTTTAAATAATTTGACGGGATTCTATGCATACAGAAAATGTGAATAGTATGCACAGTATACAGTACAAACTGCTTGTTGCAAAAATAGTATGTGAGGTTAGTATGTTAGTATGCTATTCCGAATATACCCTACGTACAGCATTTGCAAATTTCTAATAATTATGATTTGTGTTTCCGACAGCTGCGGTTTTGGCTTTCTGTTTTTCAGTGCTAATATTCTGCACAGCTGTAGCCATGAAAGATATTAATATGACACAGGGAATAGCAGCTCCATTTGGCAGTCTTGACTACGACTGCAGTTTACTCGCCAACTCAACTTTGAGTGCCAAATGCTATTGTGTAAACATAACTACATTGATTTTGATACTCATGTAAACAATCGTGCTGCTGTAAAAGCCAGCAAACACTCTCTGGAGGACATAGAGTTATCTCACATTCTCTCTTTTGCTATCTTTCTCTCTGCCAGCAGCAGAATGGCTGAATATTTATTGATTACTGGCACACCTGAGCGTCTTGTAAACACGGCTGCTGAAGTTTGTACAAGAAATTAAGGATGCCAAACTCTTGTGTAAATTAACAGATGTTTTGTCTTAAACATGCAGTATGACCCATTAGTTATGGAATTAATTTCAAATGCAATAAATTACTGTACATTACTATGGTAAACGTAGTTTCCGCAAGCATTCCATTAGTGGGTGATTCTTCAACTTCAGCCTCTTTTAGCACAGTGGATTTCTAGACAGTAAAGTCTCATTAAAACATTTTTCACACTTACATTTTTTTTAAATTAGTCTACAGTGTCCAACAGTGTGTGTACTTGCATCACAGGAGATTTGTCATTTTTGTCTTTTTTTTTTTTTTTTTTTTTTTTAGACTCTTTAGGGGTAAAATTGTTGTGGTGTGGTGGAAATGACCCCACAACTTATAAAATAAAATAAAATAATAAATAAATAAATAATAATAATAATAAAAAAAACATTGTCTGGGACAATGCTAAAACAGTCAAATCTATACATAAAAGACATTTGAAAAGTACCAAAAATAAATAATGATGGCCTAGTAAAAGGTTTCCAAATTAAGTTTTAATGAGACCTTCATATGACAAAAAAAAAAAAGTTGAAATCTGTTTGATTTAATAAAAATTAACCGCTGAGACATGAAAGTGCGTAAACAACAACTGTAGTAATTATGGTTACCAGATAGAGCGTCAACCAGATTTTTGATTGTCGGAAATAAAAATGTGCTATGCAAAAATACTCAATTATGCTTAGTAAAGCAGGATCCAAATAGTTGACCCTGATCAAAAGTATTTATTGTACAAAACAGATGGACCGCACACCTGGTCTTTGCATTCTGCTCACCCGTCACTCTCTTGATCAATATTCAAAGTAAGATCAGGAATCTCGCTGTGATAAAAAACTAGCCTATCTCTTTCTCACCCAATTCTCTTGTCACGGAGCCGGGGGCAACGTGTCTGCCTGTTGCCATGGAGACATAATAGTTTTCCTTCCTGTAATGTGAGATGTGTTATCAGGTTGAGTTATAAAAAAACATTCACCTCAGCTTTCTTTATTTCATGCATCGTTAAACATTTTTGAGCACTTTGCACAGAAGGGACGTCAACGTGCACCTCATCCATACATCAAAGTGTGAGGAACCAGCTGTGTGCATGGCTTTAATAAAGTGCTTTGTTTTGCTTTTACACTCTTTTAACAGCCACATATCAACGGTTTAATATCCGCCTTAATTCGATGTCCAGAGTTCAAACCCAAACACTTTCAAAGGATCTAAGCTGCAACTCTGATTCAACTGAAAAGCGGGTTTTCCATCTTGTGTTGCGTGCATTTTGCAGCACGTCATATACATGGGAGTTTGTCTTCGCCCTAAAAGTTTGACAGCATGACAGAAACTATGCTATAAGGTTGCTAAGTAGTTGCTTACAGGCCTTATTTAAAGGAATGTTCCAGGTTCAAAACAAGTTCAGCTGAATCAACAGCATTTGTTGATTATAACAGAAAACATTTTCGATTCGTCCCTTTATTTATAATTTAAAAAAATTGGGTTATAATAAGGCAATTAAAATGGAAGTAATTGGGGCCAATCCAAAAATGTTTAAATGCAAATTTTTTTAAAGTCTAGCCGATACACATTATATTGGTTAATGTGATTTTAGTGATAAAATGTCTTACTGTGATAACAGGATTTACAGTATGTTGTCTTCATGACATTGGATATAACGTTACACAGAAAAAGCCCGCCCACTTTTTCAGCCCATTATTTTATTTATTTTTCCAAAGAGATTTCATAAAATCCTTCATAAAAGAGTTTTAAGCCAAAAACTAAACCAGTCAGCTCCGAGGTAAATCACAACACTACAAAGTTTCATTTGAAGCAAAAAAGTATATAAAAAAAAAAAAAAGAAAATCACACAAAAAAATAAAGATAGAAGTCTGTGTACTTATCATCTTTAATGAGGGAATGAACTACAATCCCATGAAGCATTTCGAATGACGTTATCAAATTAAAAATGATTGAAAAATATAAAACTATTGATTTCAAGTTGTTGGTTATAAGTATATAAACAATATATTAACATTTTATTGCTAAATATTCAGATATTTATAAATAGATAAGTAGTTTGAGAGTGTAGGAACATCGATTTGACTGAATCATTCGCAGAGCGTCATGGAGTGGGCGGTCGCTGCAGAGCTCTTTTGCCGCACTTTGTTCGCTGCAATTGGTGGATTTTTCTCTTGTTTTTCAATAATGACGATAATATAACATGGACTGATGGCTTCAACAGAAGCATAAACCATCGATTAACAACCTCGGAGCTCACGGTAGGTCTCTCTTTCAAGGTTTGTAAGTTATCGTTAATAATCACTTTGCCTATGGAAAAACTGAATGGGATTTTTACTTCTGGGACCAGACTGTTGTGCTTTATTGGAGTAGCCAAATCCAAACAGGTGCTACTGTAAATCTGGCACGGTTGCACCTGCTCAAATTCAAACACTTCCTTATTGGTCAAAACCCACTCTCTCTCTGGGCGGTTCCATCCAATTAAAACTGAATGCAAGGGTTCAGTACTGGTAGATCACACCACCGCCGGAGAACCAAAATATCCGCCTACAAACTCCAGCTATAAAGGTCTTTGGCACCGGGAAACCCGCCCTGTCCAATTAAAACAAAATAGTGTAGATGTGATCTCCACTGTGAAGCATTTACAGCAGTCAACGGGCGGTGATTAAAACAGACCAGGGAGTAGAGATAACTGTACAGGCTCAATGTCTCGCTCACCCATCGGTTTAACAGCACCACTTTTCACCTTGATTGCATTTGTGTCTCAGTGTCAGTGTGTGTGTGGGAGTGCTGGCCATGGTTTGGGTGGTGTAAAGCGAAGAAAAACATGAGAGGCTGATTTTAAATCTGCTTTCTTCTATCCTTCTTATGAAGCTTCTGCTTGTACTTTCTATTTTTCTGGCTGTGTTCGATAAATTACATGTGTTTTTTTGTTAAATACAATATAATATTTTATCATATGTGGTATAGTAACTACTAGGTAGCAAGTACGTTATAACTGTAGCATTTTTTGCCTTCTATTTCCATTAAAATGACTGAAGTGTTTTATAGTGTCGCTTGTACTGCTTGGCGCATACTGCACAATACTGTATATTGCCTAATATTTGTTTTAACTAGTATGTGATACAGTGTGCAGTATGCAGCGATAAACATTTCAAACATTAGTATGCTTTAAACTTTGGAGAAAATCTATTATATTGTTACGTATAAATGTAAAATCTTTTTTTGGTTTGTTTACAATGTATAGCCACCGGCCACTTTATTAGGTACACCTGTACATCTACTTATTCATGCGATTATCTAATCAGCCAATCGTGTGGCAGCAGTGTAACAATCACATTTGTTCCCCATTCTGATGGTTGATGTGAACATTAACATTAACTCATTAACTCCTGACCCACATCTGCATGATTTTATACATTACACTGCTGCCACATGATTGGCTGATTAGATAATCGCATGAATAAGTAGATGTACAGGTGTATCTAATAAAGTGGCCGGTGAGTGCACATTTCTATTTTTATTTAAAAATTGTAAAGATTAATAAAATACAGAAACTCTGGTTTGTATCCGATTAAACAAAGAAATAACTTACAGATTCATCGATCATCAAAATAGTTGTTATTTACAGCACTACTTTATTGTTGTCACATGACCTCATTACGTTGCACGTTTAATTCGGCCTGTAGCATCCAGTTAACATCTCAGAAGTGTGGTTATTTTGCATTTTTAAAAGTTTATAAATAGTGTTTTGAATAAAATTATTAATCAATTATCAAAATAATCGTTACAGCACTACTATATTGTTGTCATATGACCTCATTGCGTTATATGTTTAATTTGGTGTGTGCCGTCCAGTTAACATCTCAAAAATATGGCTATTTTGCATTTTTATCTGATTAAAGAAGTAATTGACAGATTAATACATTTTCAAAATAATCGTTAGTTACTGCACTACTCTATTGTTGTCATATGACATCATTATGTTGCATTTTTAATTTGGCACGTGCCGTCCCGTTAACATCTCGGAAATGTTTTTAAATTAAAAATTCTTGCATTTTTAAAATAATTTTTGTTGTTGTATAAAATACAGAAAATTTGGCATTTATCTATCAATTATCAGAATAATCGTTACAGCACTACTATATTGTTGTCACCTGACCTCATTGCGTTATATGTTTAATTTGGCGTGTGCCATCCAGTTAACATCTCGGAAATGTTTTTTTTCCTTGCATTTTTAAATGTACATTTTTTTTATTTTTTTTATCAAATAAATTAGCTGTTTATCTGATAAATTGAAAAAAAAATATTGACAGATTAATTGATTATCAAAATAATCATTACAGCACTACTATGTTGTCACATGACCTCATTACGGTGCACGTTAAATTTAGCATGCCTAGTTATTATCTTTTTTTGTGTACAAATTCTGAATTCTTGATCCTATGAAAGAGCTTTACAAGCACAGTTTTCATTCCTGTGTTGACGTTTTTCCTATTGGAACAGGACATTTGACTAGGATATATTGAAGAACTCATCCCCTTTTTTTTTTAAATAACAATGGCGCAACGGTCAAATACGTCCGCCTAGTGCATATTTACATAGAAGAATGAAAGACTGTACATTTCACTTGTGTATATTTGTTATGCTTATTTTGTCAACTTTTTGGAGTACATTAACATTGACTAAAACATGGACTGCAAACCACAAAGTCCAGTTTTTTTGAACAGGGTCTTATTTGGGGTCTTAGTAATCAGCGTGGCAAATATATCAGGCTAATAGTTAATATTACTTCCAGTTAATTCAAAATAAAATGTTGAGTCGAGCACAATGCATTATGAAATTCAGTATTCCATGCAGTGTACTCTGGTTGCATACTGTACATTTTGAACAATGTAAAAGGTCATCCAGGTATTCTATTCATACAAAAAATGACCATGCACAGTAAACATATGGCATACTCCAGAAATAGTATGAGAAGTATGGCGTTTTGAACAGCCATTTACGCCACCTCTTTTCCTGCTCTACCTCTCTTTCTCTCTGGCATGACTGGCGCGCTTATGCGTCCTGGCAGGATGTGGAATTGGCATCGCCAGCAGGAGACCTAGTCGCCGTGAGCTGTGCCTGGCACAGGGATGAGATTAGTTCCCTCTCGTTTCCCATGCAAAGACGAAAAGTACAGCTGTTGGCCTTCCAAGCGCTGCGGTTTACCTTACTCAAGTCAAATGTGCATCTCAAGAATTGTTTTGCATGCAGTAGATACATACGTGCATTTGCAAATATAAGAACACACTCTGAAATCCATTTGTAGTGTGTGTGATTGCGCAATTTTTCTCAGTACACTAGTTTCAAGAGCACAGTTTGACAGGCGTTCAAGGACAAGTACTGCAGCCGTTAGAATGCGATGGAATCTGAATGTGTTGAGCATGGAACGTTGAAGGTCGAGAACAGGTACAATAGCAATGCAACAGATGAGATTTTAAATCCTCTCTCTGGGAGATCTTGCATTCATAGACGGCCCCAATATGTCAGCTGGGTCTCATGTGAACTCAAAAGATGTATGAAAAAGAAGTTCAGTGTAATGCAATGGTTCTCAGTTGGTTTTGCTTCAGGACCCAGATTTTACACTAGACATTGAATCAAAATTGTTTTTCAATTGAAGTTTATCAATTGGTTAATTATCGGTTTCTAAAAGTCTCTTTAATTCCGAAAGTTTCATGCTGTCAGAAGTCTGTTAAAACAATGTTTACCTCACAAAACCATCTCTATACTCCAAACGTGAACCTGTATTTAATGTAGTCTGGGTCGTTTTTTCCTTTCCTTTAACTCTACCGAATTTGGCTAGCTTCTTCTAAGTGACGGATGATTTTTTTTATTTATTATTTATTTATTTATTTATTTTTATCCCCTTTCCTCCCAATTTGGAATGCCCTATTCCCACTACTTAGTAGGTCCTCTTGGTGGTGCGGTTACTCACCTCAAGTCACCTCCAGGTGGCGGAGGACAAGTCTCAGTTGCCTCCGCTTCTGAGACCATCAATCCGCGCATCTTATCACGTGACTCGTTGTGCATGACACCGCGGAGACTCACAGCATGTGGAGGCTCATGCTATACTCCACGATCCACGCACAACTTTCCACACGCCCCACTGAGAGCGAGAACCACTCATCGCGACCACGAGGAGGTTACCCCATGTGACTCTACCCTCCCTAGCAACCGGGCCAATTTGGTTGCTTAGGTGACCTGGCTGGAGTCAGTCAACACACCCTGAATTCGAACTCGCAACTCCAGGGGTGGTAGTCAGCGTCAATACTCGCTGAGCTACCCAGGCCCCAAACGGATGATTTTTTTCGCCAAAATATCGTACATATCGATATAGACAAATCGTCTCATTGGACCCATAACCTTTGATGTCAACAACAAAAACCCCTTTTAAAAGTTTATAAGCCTATTTATTTTGCTATAGAGCACCGTAGTCTGGTTCTGGAAGTAAAAATACCATTCATTGTTTCCAAAGGGGAATTGATTATTAACAATAACTTAAAACCCTTTAAAGACCGTGATCTCCGAGGTTGTTAATCGATGGTATATGCTTCTGTTGAAGCCATCAATCCATGTTATTTCAACTTCATTTTTTGTAAAATTGCGTTTAATAGTGGAATTCCTGGTAAAAGAACTACACTATCCATGATCCTGAAGGGAAACGATCCACCAATCAGAGAATCGTGGCTAACAAAGTGCACCAAAAGAGCTCTGCAGCAATCGCCAACTTTCATAACGCACACGATTCATCTTCCTACACTCTCAAACTACTTGTATACTGTATTTGTATATCTGAATATACTTAAAATATATTGTTTCTATACTCATATCCAACAACTTTTAATCAGTAGTTTTATGTTCTGCCATTATCTTTAATTAGATTCCGTCGTTTGCCATGCTTAATGGGATTGTATTTCATTCCCTCAGTAAAGACGTTAAGTCTTGTACCTTTGTCATTTGTCGATTTTCAAATACTTTTTTGCTTTATGGATTTTATTATGGAGAAAATGAATGGGACAAACACTTCTGGAACAAGACAGCTGAAAAATTGGGCAGCTACTAGGGCTGCACGATTTAGACAAAAAGTCATATTGCGATTATTTTGAAAAAGATTGCGATTTGAACTGCAATTCTTAAAAAGAACCAAACTGAGACCTTTTTTGAAAATTCACCCACAAATAAATAAATATATAAACAGTGAAACAAAGAAAAAACACTTCATATTCAAATTGTACCCATCCACCGTGTACCTGTTTTTGTCCATTTTGTGATAGCGTCTCAGCCCACCGATCATCATCATTAGTTTTTATAACCCAGTCAACATGAATATTAAGAATGCTCCAATCAGGATTTTAACATCCAACTTTCCTTTCATCTAATCGTCCGATGCTGATCATTTAACTTTTTATCAGCAGCTCTGTCAAAACTGGTTATATGGAAGCTTTCTGCTTGATGTCACTGTTAACTGAATTTCCCTGTTGGTAATACCATACCTAGTTTTTGCTGTCAAAAATTATATTTCATTTACTGTTACACCATTTCATGTAATTATTTGTATTCATTATTTTATTATATCTCATTTAACAATGCATTATATTATAGTATCTAAATATTTCATATAGATTTATTATATGTACAATCCTTCCTTTTCATGTTGGTAATAATAGTTCCACTTTCCCTTGTTTCCACTGGGAGTGTAATAAGGGTGACACACTCTCTCATGAGGTAAACAAACAACAGTAGAATGGAGGAAGAGCACATGTTTCTGGACTCTACAGGTGCTACTGTTAATGCTGTTTGCTTAGTAATCATTTAATAAAGATGTTTGAATTATACCCCATCTTGTATTACGTGTTATTAATATGATACCTGTACCTGGTGGAGACTGAGATGCTGCTACCACAGATGATAATAAAAACTGCTTCATGCAGGACGTGCCGGTTTAGTGTAAATAAAGCATACGTAAGCAAACGGAACCGAATTCTGAGCACTTCTGTTACTGTGAGCATGAGATGGAGTTCCGAAAATGCTGAAATAATGCTCTAACTTAACATAGACTGGACAGAGCTGCGCAAATAAACTTTGAAGCCAGCGGACTAATTATTTAATTAATTAAATCACAGCCCTTTGCGATTTAATAATCGCACAAGGTCATATCGTGATTTCGATTTTATTTCGATTAATTGTGCAGCCCTAGTGGCCACTTTTGAGCTCTGTTGTAACTATGCACAATTATAAGATCATTTTTTTAATTTGCATTTCGTATCTTTTCAAAACAGACCTGTTTCCCCTTGTGGGTCCTGACCGACCAGTTGAAAACCACTCATTTATTCTAATTTATACAGCATTATAAATATGATGTATAAATACATTATAATTCAAATAACATAGTTTTTTTTACATGAATGTGAATTAGGTACTTTTGCATTACAGTAATGAGAATGGGGTTTAGGATAACTGGTAATATACTGTATATACATAAATAAAAGATATAAAAGGAAGTGTGGCAAAATATACATTTCTGACCCACTGTAATCAATACGAGCGGCTAATTTCACACCAACAGAACTTATAACTCTACAAACCAAATTCTGAGTTGTAAATACACTGTTGGCTTGAGCGGTGAGTCACCAGTCTTTTCAATTTACTGCGTGAAAAATGAACCTCCTGGCGAGCAGACTGAGAAGTAAGTTTGAAGTAAGTTTGGAGCAGAAGAAATAGAAATAAACCTAGTGTAAATTGTCAGCTTACGCTAAGCTAAAATGCTATTTCTAGCCATTTTACATGCACATGTTACCAGACATGATCATATTTTTATCAAGAAAATTCACGTTGGATCATAATTTCTTTTTTTCTAGTAAGACCTTTGATATTAGGGCAAAAATCGTATTCTTGGTAATAATTTTTGTATTGTTTTCCTGTAAAAATATCTAAAAATCCTTAAAACAAGATCAGTTTGATTGATCTTGTTTTAGAAACAACACTGCATAAGATATTTCGGTTTTTCAGAGAATGTATTTTTAACATGTGTATTTTGTCTTACTGTACTGGCAGAGTTTTTATAGTCAAAACAAGTGAAAAAAAATCTACCAGTGCTGAAGAAGTAATCCAAAGTATTTAGAAAACGTTACTGACCTTGAGTAATCTAACAGAATACATTACAAATTACATTTTACAGCATGTATTCTGTAATCTGTAGTGGAAAAATTTTTAAAGTAACCCTCCCAACCCTGCGTATACTACCCAAGTGCCGACTCTTGCACGTATGAGTGTGCATACGAGCGCAGCCTAATCTCACGTTATGATCAAAGACACCTCCTTTGTGCACTTCTGTTGGAAGAGCCTCTCTTGAGAAATGAAAGATTAATCTTGACATGAATCACTCAGTTTAAAGGAAACTCTTTATCACGTCTTAATGATGCCGCAGAACTACAGTGCGGGCACACTTCTTTGAGTACAAAGTGAATGTCAATGAACCTGAAGGGATTTCATTTCAGTGACGTCAGAAACCTGCGAGAGAGGTGCTGTTTTCTGAGGGCATGATAATGGTGAATCTGAAAATAATGATGAAAACTTTTGGCAGTTTTAGGAGTAACTATAACAGTAGCTACAAACTTCTGAAGTTTTCAGGAGCATGACAATAGTTCAACTGTTTTCACAGTAGGTTTCAGACACAAAACGGCATATATTTATCACTGTGCAAATTGCACTCAGAAAACTGAAGCAGTTATCAAATGCATCCTCTCTCGCTTAAATGTTTTGGACTTGCCATTTGACTACATATAATTGAATCAATTCGTTAGGACGGTTCTTGTAAATGAACCAGTAAAAAAAAAAAAAGAAAAAAAGATTGTCAATTCATTTTAGTGAATTGGTTTGTTAAATGAACTGGTTAAAATAAACGATTTAGAAAGTCCAATTCATTTTAGTTAAATGGTTTGTTCTGACGGTTCATGTAAATGAACTGGTTAAAAAACTATTTATAGATTCACTTAGCTTGAAGTCCAATTTATTTTAGTGAATCGGTTCATTCGGATGGTTAATGTAAATGAACTGGTAAAAATAAATTCAAGTTCAAAACATTTAAGTGAATTGATTCGTTCAGACGGTTCATGTTAAAATAAACATTTCGGGAAGTCCAAAATACTATTGAATCGGTTTGTTTGGTTAAAATAAAGGATTCACCAATTCACTTAGTTTTGGGAAGTCCAATTCATTTCAGTCAATCGGTTCGTTGAGATGGTTCACGTAAATGAATCAGTTAAAATAATGATCGACTGATTCACTAAGCTTTGGAAAGTCCAGTTCCTTAAAGTGAATTGATTCGTTTGGAGCGTTTATGTAAAAGAACTGGTTAAAATAAACGTTTCACCCATTCACCAAATGATTTAGATGTACAAAACATCTAAAGCCCCTTTCACACACAGATTTTATTCTTTATTTAGACGGGATTAAACCCAGGAAAAGTCATTCCGGCAACTGTTCTGGGACTGCAAAATTTGTTCATTCACAGTGCAAGAGCTTTCCCATAATCTGTGCTCGCATTCACACACATCCCGGGACAATCCCATTAAGATAAAAGTGACATCACAATGTGACAAATGTACAGCGTTTTAAGTTTACTGATAACTGTGTCTTTTCTTTCGAGAAGCCCACTCTTTCATTATTTTGTTAACAAATAATTTGCATATGGTACAACTAAACTGACGGTTAATTTCATCGTCTGCGTGGATGGCGAGTATCTCCCTGATCCCTGTATGAGATTTGAATGATAGCCAATTTTATTGATTGTATTCTGACAGTCAGACCTACTTTTATAAATAATTCATAAGATAATTCTTTTTTTTGTTCGATGTTAATTGTTTTTGTGTTATTGGCTACTTTCTACCAGCTGAAATGCCTCTCAAGAGCAATAAAGATTGAAAGTGAAAATAACCGTCAAAAAAATAATTTAATAAATAAAATAAAAACAAAAACAACTGCAATATTATTCATATTAAATAATAGAAAAATAAATTAAAAAATATTAATTTTCAGTGATACTTCCCTGCAACAGTTAAGTTGTTAATTCGATTCAGTAATCACATTTGTAATGTAGTTTGATGGTAAATGGGTCTACCTTTCTAAAAATAAAGAAAACTAACTAGCTAACACCAACAAGGTAAAATTATACTTTTCTTTCATCGGACATTAGCATTTATTACAATCACAGATGATTAGGCTATTAATTTGCCATTTATTTGTTGGTGTTTTTGTTTGTTTTTGTACTAGCACTGCCATTTTTTCTGTTTGCCTTAAGCACATTTTAATTTACAAATAAACCGTATTAGTAACATACACATTGTATGCTAACTGTTGCGCTGCGATTAAGCTTTGAGAAGCATAAAAGTCTTTGTAGAAAGCCAGGCCACTATCGGCCATCTTTGGAACGCTCTCGGGAGGCTATTTCCTGTCATGCCAGTGCAGCTCCTATATCTACTTGAATGGGAGAACACCGAAATCTCAAAAATGGTTGGTCAAGATTACGATCAAAGAACATATTTCAAATCAGCAATAAAATTTTATAATACTAGAATCATAAATTGTGCTTCTTTACCACATTTTACGCTAAAACACGCAATTTTCCTGGCTTGTATAGCTAATGCGCATGCAAGTTAGCGAGTTGATTGACAGGCGATGTCTGTATCTAAAAGGTGATTGGCTCTGTTACCTGTAAGTTGGGACTTCCTTTATACATCCACTGACTGTTGGGCGCTAGAGCTGCTTGGTTGGGCGTTCCAATTTCTCCCATTCATTTTTCAGTAGGAAGATGAATCAAGTGCGTTATGAAAGTTGGCGATTTCTTTAGAGCTCTTTTGGTGCACTTTGTTAGTCGCGATTTTCTGATTGGTGGATCGTTTCGCTTCAGATTTTTCCCCTTTTTCACCCAATTTGGAAAGCCCAATTCCCAATGTGCTTTTAAGTCCTCGTGGTCGCGTAGTGATTCGCCACAATCCGGGTGGCGGAGGATGAATCCCAGCTGCCTCCACTTCTGAGACCGCCAACCCGCGCATCTTATCACGTGGCTTGTTGAGCGCGTTACTGCGGAGACATAGCGCGTGTGGAGGCTTCACGCTATTCTCCGGGGCATCTACGCACAACTCACCACGCGCCCCACCGAGAACAAACCACATTATAGTGACCACGAGGAGGTTACCCCATGTGACTCTACCCTCCCTAGCAACCGGGCCTCTTTGGTTGCTTAGGAGACCTGACTGGAGTTACTCGCGACTCCAAGTGTTGTAGTCAGCGTCGGTTTATGTTTTTTAAACCGCGGTACATCGTGAAACTTTTTAATTTCTATTCTGCACACAAACTTTTTCATTCACATATTAAATACGTCATCACTATGACACACTTTGCTTTTGTTCACACAGACACCCAGGGTAATGTTACTAGGGTCTGATCCCGGGATAAAATTTTCAGGTATTCCGGCACCGACTTGCATTCACATACTGTAGAAGGCCCCCCGGCATTGATCCCGCCGATATCTCGGGATCAGAGCCCAGTGTGATTGAGATTTAAGTGAATCAATTCATTCGGACGGTTCATGTAAATGAACTGGTTAAAATTAAACAATTCGTTGATTCACTTAGCTTGGGGTACTCCAAAACATTTAAGGGAAAATAAACTGGTTATACTGTATATATATATATATATAAAAAAAGGATTCACCAATTCACTTTACTCTGGGAAGTCCAAAATATTTAAGTGAATCCATTCGTTTGGACGGTTCTTGTAAAAAAAAATAAAATAAAAATAAAATGAACAATTCAACGATTCATTTAGCTTTAGGAAGGTTTGTTAGGACGATTCATGTAAATTAACCAGTCAAAATAAACAATTTACTGATTCACTTATCTGAAGCTTTGAGAAGTCCAATTCATTTTAGTGAATCAGTTTGTTCAGATGGTTCATGTAAACAAAACAGTTCAAAATTCATTTGAAGCCATGTGATGAAGTCATGTTCACATGTTCAGATTTTAAACTACATTTTTTGGTTTTTGCATAAGTTTATCACTGTATTACCGACTCAGTTATAAAAAACAAGATGCTTACTAGTTTTATTAATTTTACTAGTTTTATTAGCATACATTTATTTATGTTCAATTTGGTAGAAGTTGTATTTGCATTTATTTACGTTGTATTTTCGTTCACCGTGATGTTTCCACTCTAATTGTTTAATGTGCAATTTAATTCTGCTGTTTTGATTGCAGAATAAATTAAATCTTAGTTATGTTATTTAAATGATTATCTTACTTTAATAGCTGTAATGTTCTTAGCTCGTTTTTGTTAGTAGATTAAAATGTAGCTTTCTTCTTTTTTAAAAGGGTATTTGACTGCACATTGCACTTATTGCAGAAATAATCTGTTCTTATTGCTTTTGTATGGACGGACATTGTGATCGCAAAATCAGTGCATATTTTCCACTCTTTTGCTGTATTTTATTGTATTTTTTTTCATTCATGGGGACTGCCACGGCATTATTTAAATAGTGTATCTGTGCTGCTTTATTATCTTGGTATAATCTATTTCAGATAAACTGCCCCTAAGAGCCAAGTAAAAAGCACACAAACTGTTTGGTCACATTACTTGTCAGTCAGACAGTTCTTTCTGTCTAAGTAAGCAGTTTTTGGCCAGTACAAAAAAGTAGTAATATACTGAATTCCACACTTCAGTTCTGGACACGCGAGACTACCCATGCATTATCTTTGCATTGTTTCTGTTCCTGTTAGGAATCACATTGTGGTTTTTTTCTTTTGTGTAGCACATTTCACGGCCTGCTCTTCTCTAGCACACCAGTCATCCATCACACTGTGGCTCCGCCCTCTTGCCGCTGAGCTTCAGAGCTGACAGCCAGCTGGAGCGTCGAGGCAGCCAATCACGTGCAGCCACCTATCACGCCTGTTCGGCCGAGTGACATATTCATTTTGATCAACTAACAGCAACTGCTGTGGTTGCTGTACAAACCTGAGACGAGTTCACTGAAAGAGATAGTTCACCCAAAAATGACATTTCTGTCATCATTTACTCACCCCCATGTTGTTTGAAAATCATATGACTTCCTTTCTTCAGTGGAACACAAAAGGGTAATTTTTCAAGAATATCATGGCCACCATTTGGGCTGTGAAGCTCAAGCTAAATCTGGGTGTAAAAGATCATCAATGCAGTCTGACAAAGAATTTTCGGTGTGATATTTATGGAATTTAACAATTGATTGGTTGGCTTGACAAACTTGACACAGACCTTTAGGCTGTTCTGACTTGGGTTGGTATGATTTTTCTAACTGATTGGACTTATGGTTTTCGCACAGTGGCGATCGGAAACTTACATAGACTTACATTAACAAAATATTCAAATGGACGGCAAGACTATTCAAACTCCAACTGTTACAAAATTTACAAATTTAAATGTAAAAAGGCCTTTAATTTGTTTTAACTATCCATCCATCCATTAATCCATCCATCCATCCATCCATCTATCCTGTCTGTCCGTCCGTCTGTCCATCTATCCATCCATCCATCCATCCATTTTGGCTGGACAGCCACTTCTAGTGAGAGTAGCCACAGTAATAAATCATCTCCATTTATAGACAATTTGTCTAGCTGTGGACAGATGAATATCTAAGCTCTTCAAGATAACTTTGTAACTTTTTCCAGCTTTATGCTAAGCAACAGTTCTTGATCGTAGGTCTTCTGAGATCTCTTTTTTGCGAGACATGGTCCACGTCAGCAGATGCTTCTTGTGAATAGCCAACTCAAAATGTTTAAGTGCTTTTTATAAGTCAAAGTAGCTTTAACCAACACCTTCAATCTTGTTTCATTAATTGGATGCCAGGTTTGTCAACTCCTGACTCTGATTAGCTTTCTTTGACCTAGGGGTTCACATACTTTTTCCAACCTACACTGTGAATGTTTGAATGATGTATTCAGTATGTACAAGAACAATACAATAATTAGTGTGTTATTAGTTTCATGACTGTAACTTGGAAGATGAAGATCAAACCAGATTTTAAGACAAATTTATACATAAATGCAGGTCATTCCAAAGGGTTCACATACTTGTTTTTTTTTTTTTTGCTACTCTATGTTAGTTGAATGTACTGTGTGAACTTCAAAAGAACAGTGCATATTTTAAAAACAGTTATTTAAGGTCCTCTCCTATGTTCAAGACATAGTTACGACCTTGATTTTGTGATACTTTTTTCCATCATTTTGTAGCTCGACAGCACCAGTCCCCATTCACTTTTATTATATGGAATAGAGCAACCCAGATATTCTTCGAAAATTAGACTTTTCGTTGAAGAAAGTCATACAAGTTTAGAACGGCATGAGGGTGAGTAAATGATTACAGAAAATATTTATTTTTGGATGAACAATTCCTTGAACTTGCACCACTGAGAGGCAGACAGCGTTGATCGTTCCTGTAGGGTGATGTAACGATGGTGTAAAGCGTCATATAGAAGCCGAACAAGCATGGATGAAAGCAGAATTTGGAAAGCCGGATGAGAGGAGAGAGAGTGGCCCCCCCTTGTTTCTCCAACACAATGCAGCCCACTTCCTGTTCCCCCGCAGGAAGTGAGCTGGAACCAAAACCCCCCCGGGGAAGAACAGCTGTGACTGCAGACATGAACCCAACTTCGTTCTGCTTCTCACGGCTGTTTTCGTTATACAAACACATGAAACTTACACACACAAACACACACATCCTTAGAAAACACACAGAGATCATCAGCTTGTTGTACACACTAACAAACGCACAAGCGTGA
Source organism: Myxocyprinus asiaticus (assembly GCF_019703515.2). Taxonomy (NCBI): domain Eukaryota; kingdom Metazoa; phylum Chordata; class Actinopteri; order Cypriniformes; family Catostomidae; genus Myxocyprinus; species Myxocyprinus asiaticus. The sequence continues at coordinate 34,362,914 of NC_059386.1, read as the reverse complement.
ACACACTTTATAGCGTATGCTGTTAAAAGACAACAGAGTTTGATGAATTTATGTAGCTGCTTAGCCTACTGAAAAATGACGTTTTCAAACGCATATTTCAACACGAAACTTCTCACAACACGTGCCGCATCTTGCATAAAATCTGCTCTTATGGAAGTAAAATCAATTGTACGATTCGTTTAGAAAGTAAACCAAGGCTGCCTTAAAGCGTTCACCTGACACAGGAAGCTTTTTAGCGCAGTAAAAGATGCGTTTTAAGTATGCACTTTTAGCATTTTCGTTATACAGAGAATAATGGGCAATGAAGGGTTTTTTTTTTTTTTCCCACACATGTACTGTACTGACTGAATGTTAAAACATTTTCCAGCTAGTTATATCACCATTCATCAAAAAACAGAATGCATACAGTACAAAATAAACATTGTGATTTTGTTCCTCAGCCTTTTAATTTGGCAGGTCAGTGCGAGGAATATTCCACAAATGTGTTGCCATATTTAAAGTTCAGATGAAACTCAAATAAAAGTTGTTCGAAGTCAGATGTGGCGACAGATGTAGAGCTTTGGTCTTTGATTTGCATCTTTTGGCCACACCCACGCTTATTTGTATTCGTTTTCAGTCAATTCTGCTTTCACGGAAGTAAAATCCATTGGTCTTTCAGTTTACAAACAAACTGGACATAGTGAACTAAGGCTGCCTTGAAGTGTTTGCATGATTACATTTGAAACACATTTCTTTCTTACTTTTACACATTCAGACAAACACAGGAAGCCTCGTTCTAAATTTTTCTGCAGTTTCCTGGTGAAAGTAATACTAGAGTTGCTACAGCAAATGTGCATTTTATTAATTTTCACACAAATCACAAGTGCAATTGCTGATTATGACTAACACACTCTCATGGCGAAATCTTCTGGATTCGTACGACTTTTCTAAATTTGTCTAATTCGTATGATATCGTGCGACCGCACTCGATTGAATTCGTACGACTTTCACTACAGCCAATGGTGTCGCTGGACATTGTTTCCATCTAATACACGACAGTTACTTGCTTCTGTCACACACAACAGCTTCCTATCATGTTTTCACACTCTACTGATTGGTTAAGTTTAGATTAAAGTTTTTAATAAGTATGTCCTTAACGCGTCGTGCGCGGAACTCGTGCTTACTTCCACATTAGACATCCGGGAATTTGCACGTGATGAATTCGTACAAGTTTATGTGAACAACATCGTGCGAGACCATACGAAATAGCCAACTCGTAAATTATGTACTAATTTTCATGAGATCGGTTTATGACTTTATTAACACTTATATTTAGCTCTTTTATTCACACCCTTCTATGATATTATATCAAAACACTTTTACTCTAACGCATCTTTTAAAACAACACATTTTAAAGCTTGTATTACAGATCCACCTTCATTTACACACTTATTTTACTGTGATTAACTTCTGCGATAGCTCACCTGACAGAGTGTTGGACGTTGGACTCGAAAGACCACGGTTTGAGCCCAGTCAAGCACGCAGCTGACACGTGAGATGAAAGTGTCATTAAAGTGACATGAAATGACATGTTCTGCTTCAGAAAATGTGCTTTTCATGTTGCATTTGCTTTTATAACACTATCGGTTAGGTTTAGGTGTAGGTTTAGGGTAAGGATTTCTTTTTATAACACTATCAGTTAGGTTTAGGTTTAGGGTAAGGATGTCTGTTTTGCCTCTCATTTGCTTTTATAACACTATTGGTTAGGTTTAGGTGTTGGTTTAGGGTAAGGATGTCTGTTTTGCCTCTCATTTGCTTTTATAACACTATTGGTTAGGTTTAGGTGTTGGTTTAGGGTAAGGATGTCTGTTTTGCCTCTCATTTGCTTTTATAACACTATTGGTTAGGTTTAGGTGTTGGTTTAGGGTAAGGATGTCTGTTTTGCCTCTCATTTGCTTTTATAACACTATTGATTAGGTTTAGGTGTTGGTTTAGGGTAAGGATGTCTGTTTTGCCTCTCATTTGCTTTTATAACACTATCGGTTAGGTTTAGGTGTTGGTTTAGGGTAAGGATGTCTGTTTTGCCTCTCATTTGCTTTTATAACACTATCGGTTAGGTTTAGGTGTTGGTTTAGGGTAAGGATGTCTGTTTTGCCTCTCATTTGCTTTTATAACACTATCGGTTAGGTTTAGGTGTTGGTTTAGGGTAAGGATGTCTGTTTTGCCTCTCATTTGCTTTTATAACACTATCGGTTAGGTTTAGGTGTTGGTTTAGGGTAAGGATGTCTGTTTTGCCTCTCATTTGCTTTTATAACACTATCGGTTAGGTTTAGGTTTAGGGTAAGGATTTCTGTTTTTTTTTTTTTTTTTTTTTTTTTTACATGAGATCAGGCTGGAAAAAACAAACAAAAAGCATTAGGCAAGCTTTCCTAGATAAACTTCTGATAAAAGTTCAGATGAAACGGTTAAAAAGTTGTTAGAAGTCATGCATGTGATGACAGATGTAGAGCTTTGGTCTTTGGCCACATCCACACTAATCCGCTTAAATTCGAGAACTTCATTTTCGTTTATCTAACGTCATCGTTTTCCAAAGTATGCAATACTGGAGAGCGTTTTCGAAATGCTTTGTTTTCAGCAGAGGAAAATTATGTTCCAGTGCGGATAAGAGATGTAAACGTAGCAAAATCAATACATTTTCAAACCCCAAAAATATGTGTAAAACGTATTAGTGTTTGACGTGGCCTTTGATTGTGCAAATTGTGCAGTTCCAAGTCAGTTTCACATATTTCAAAGCTAAATTTATTTCACAAAACGTGCTGTAGCTCATATAAAAATCAGCTTTCATGGAAGTAAAATCCATTGGAATCAGACATAGTAAAGTGAGGCTGCCTTTAAGCGCTTGTGTGAGGTCGGAAATAAATTGAAACGTTTGATCATTTTTCTTTCTCACTTTTTCACTTTTCGTCAAACACAGGAAGCTTTTTAGCACTACTGCAACAAACATTAAAAGTAAAAGATGCGTCTTAGGTGTGTAATTTTAACATTTTCGTCAAATAGAGAATGATGGGAATTTTGTCGCACAAACACCGGCTAAATTATGAAATGTTTTCTAGCGAGCTTTATCGTTGTTCTTATCAACACAACATAAAATATGTAGTAAACATTGTGATTTTGTTCCTCAGATTTTCGTTTTGGTAAACAAACAAAGAAAGAAAAAAAAAAGTAAAAAAAATAGTTAAGCTATCTTGGATAAACTCCTGATGGTCACGACAGTAATTGAGATCTTTTAATTTTCAGTGGAGTAAAAATGCTGTTCCACTGTGGATCAGAGGTGTAAACATAGTGCAATCAATGCGCAAATGAAAACGTGTTCATTTGGACCTGTGATTGTGTAAAAGAACTGCCTAAAAGCTACCTGCTTGTGCCACCTGATAGATTTCTGTCCTTAAATGTTGTTTTTTGGTCTTGTAGCTGTCATGCCTACTCTATTCTAACTAGGGCAGTTCTTCACACACTGACAGCTCCAATAAAAGCTCCTGTAGCAATACTTTACCCCAGCTGGGATCTGAAAGAGCACAGGCAGGGGAGCGCCACCATTTGCGACTGTCGTCCGGAGGCGTGTCCCTTCTTTCTGACCTCCACAGGAAGCCTTTGATTGCAGCTGATCAGAGAAGACAGGTGAGGTCACAGGCATAGCGAGGAACACGATGATATTGAGGCTAAACCACTAAACGAACGGCAGATATTTGTGTTACATTGTGAAGGTTATATCACTAATAAGTTTTGTTTGAGAAACAAAGGTGTCTTCCTGAATGGGGCCTTTTACTGTCCTGAAAAGCTGATTCCTCTATGGGGTTGTGTACAAATCTTACCATGTTTTTTGTCTTACTGGAAACATTTGTACATAATACAGTATATTTTAGAGGTACATCGATATATTGGTTTTACCGATTAATCGGTGCCGATAGTTGCATTTTGGAGCTATCGATTCTCTGCAAAAATCTATGCTGATAGTTGCCGATATTTTTTATTTTATTATTATTATATTTTTTATTCCTCCATGTTCCTCTGGAGGATTTAACAGTTAGAACAACTAGGTGAAATAAAAATAATCATCATTGACAATATTTTTATACTCACTTTAATGCACAATTGAAAATGTGACTATATGGAAATGTAGCCCGTCAGCACATAATTTGCGTCTCCCTTGTGAATAATAATTAACATTATTCCTTATTAAACCTCATTCAGTGAAATATACTGTATATAGGATAAATACTGCACAAAAACCTTCATCTGATGAATATATTGGCTATAAAAAGCTTAATTTGGTAAATACTTAAATGTAGAGCATTGTATCTGAGGCAAGTGTCCGTCATTTCAAAGCAAGATTCCCTGGTGAATTTCGGGTTTATATTAAAAGTCTTGGGTTATGCACCTAATCTTATTTTTTTCTGGTTATTATTGGGATTTTGGTTAACAACAATCTGCATCTGTGATTGTATTTATTTTGGACTCTTGTAGCCTCTATGTCTGTGCTCATCATCATAAGACTAAGATTTTTTTTTTACATTCTACAAATTGATAAAAAAAAAAACAACAACAACTATTGGCCTTTTAATCGGTTATCTGCCTTTTCCACCACCTTAGTTATCGGTATCATCAAAATCCACTATCGGTTGACCTTTAGTATATTTGCTTAAATCTATTACACTCATATTCCAAACATGTATTAATTTTTTACATGTTAGACAGCTCATGTTAGGCACAATGACCGCCTCAGTCACCATTAACAACCATTACCTTTTTTTCCATACAATGAAAGTGGATGGTGACCCAGGCTAACTTTTTGCGTAGCATGTCTGTTAGTGTTTGTTAAAGAAAATCAAAAAATTTTGAACAACATGAGATTCAGTACACGACGACAGAATTTAAATTTGGTTTATTTTTGGATGAATTATCCTTTTTATTTAAATTATTGCTACCTGTGATTTAAAATGATTAAATAAAGTGCCATATTCTGTAATCACAAACAACTGTGATTGGTCCATCCAGTCCATCGATGCCAGCACTGTAAATAGTAACATGTAAATGTTTTCTTCAGTTCATGTTTAAAGGAATAATGGGGATTCAGTACAACTTAGGCTCAATCGACAGCATTTGTGGCATAATGGTTATTACCACAAAAATATTTTTGACTTCCCCTCCTTTTCTTTAAAAAAAAAAAAAAAGAAGCAAAAGCTGAAGTTACAGTGCAGCACTTACAATGGAAGTGAATGGGGCCAATCCGTAAACATTAATATACTCACTGTTTCAGAAGTATAGACACAAGACGTAAATAAGATTTGTGTTAACATGATAGGGTGATACAATTACCTTTTCTGTGTAAAGTTATAGCCAATTTTACAACTTCGTTGCCATGACGATGTAATGTCGGCAAACCCTAAACCCTAAAATGACTGTAAAAATGACGATTTAAACAACTTTACAGCTCAAATAATGCATGAGTTTTAACAGAATTATTAATGTAAGTGCTTTTATAACATTATAAGCTTCACATTTCTGCCTTTAAACCCTCCAAAAATTGGCCCCATTCATTTCCATTGTAAGTGCCTCACGGTAACATCGATATTTGCATTTTTTTTTATTTATTTTTTTTAAAGAAAACGAGGGACGAGTCCAAATTATAATTTTTTTACGAAAAAAAAAAGACACCACAAATGCTGTCGATTAAGCTTAACTTGTATTGAACCCGGAATATTCCTTTAATATAATATAATATATTACACCGAATACTCTGGAATACTTGATTCTGATTGGTCAATCGTGCCAACCAGCGGTCTGATATTTTGGAATAATGATGGCACATCAGTAAGTAATGAACTAAATAAATCTAAAATCAATATTTTATGTCCATTTATATATTTATTTATTTGGCAAAAGCAGTCAGGCGGAATGCAGCTGTTTGAGACTCTGCCGTCTCTTTTCAGCTCAAATTATTATTTCATATCCATGTAATTATTCATTTAGTAATTATCCATTCAATAAGTGATCCTGTCATTAAGTCCTGTTCACCCTTTTTGGGGTTTATATAATAATATAATATAATATATAATGTTCTTTCCTATTGCTGTAGCTATTTCTTTGCTGTGCTGTGACTGTTGACATTTATGCTAACTGCCGTTCCACAGCTCTTTTTCTATTTTTATTGCAAGAACTCAGCAAAGAGATTGTTTGCGCTGGGAATGTTTGACACTTAGTCAGATTTCACTAATGACGGAAGCTGCTTGGCCGGCAAGCGTCTTTAAGACCTTCTGTGATGTGAGGCTACATTTGATATTTATTGACACGTCGGCACGCTAGCAGCTGTGGGAACAGAGGATGAAAGCATGAGAGGAAAAATGAGCAGAGAACATAATGTACAGTATATAAAGCCACTGAGCTCACGGTGAGTTAGTGGTTGGGCTTAATGGCACTTTTAAGAATCCTCATGCTTATCATGGTGTCTCTGCTGCGAAGACAGGTTTGAGAGTGATGCATTTTGACCGGACTGCCAATTTAGAGTCATTTCGGGAACAGCACAATTACTACGTTAAATAACTAGCCTTCTGTTTCTGTAAGAGATTGCTTTCTCTTTTGCTGGATGGTTTAATAGGACATTTCATCCAAACATTAAAGTTTTGTCATATTTACTCACCCTCATGTTGTTACAAATTCGGTTGCCATTTGTTTTTACTGACGGAAATGTACGTTGATGAAGGGTTTTTTGACCAATTTTGTCAATGATAACGAAGTAGTCAAAAGTAATATTACAACTTAAATCTGTGAATGAACAAGTGAATTTTAAGTATTGCACTAGTCAGAATGCGCAACTTGCGTTTCCTTATAAACGCGCCACACGTAACGCAATATCCTAAACTGTCTAAACATGAGGAATTTTCAACAGTGTTACTTCTAAAATTAGCTAATGTCAGTATATTTATTAAATGCTCTTATTTCAGGAGCTCAGGTTTTCATGTTGTTTAATCTTACATATTAACCCTTTAAGCTTTGATGGGCCTGCCGCGATAAAAAAAATTAATCGTCAAAATATTAACAACTACAGTCTTGACTAACATAAAATAAATATCGTTTGAAAGCTTGGAAGCTCTACTTTTCAATGCATGTAAGCATTTTTACCAAAACTGAACAAGTGCTTTGAAATTTGCATACAAATCAGAAGTTTTCCATTTTGATAATTTATCAACTGTACATGTTATTGCAATCAGTAAAAACATCAAACTCATCAAATAGCCATGTTTCATATGTTGTTTAAAAGCTCTCAAAGAGTAGAATACAACCAGCATATTTGTTTTACTCACAGCCAAAATATAGCGAGTAATAGCTAAGTATATGTCTTTGACAATTATGTTGGTTTTGCGTATATACTGCATTTTCGCTTATAACTTCACATAAAAATAAACAGAACATAAAATATCACATATCATTACTTAGAGGAGGCGATTATCTTTCAAACGAGCCCACACACAAGGCAATTGGAAGCATAGATCATTAGATAATCCACATAAAACACAATGTTACATATGGCCACCAGGAGATGGCACCAAGTAAATGACATAGACACAATGATGATTCAAATGGCACAGAATGAAACTCATTCTGTGAAATCTCATTATTAAAATCGTGTCTCCATGCTATGCAAACCTTTAGTCATTGTTGTGTTTGCATGTGTAATTAGTTCTTATGTACAATTATTATGTTTTATTTGTTTGGAGACGTTTTTGGACACTATGATAATGAGGACCCTATTGTTCTTCTATGCGTGTATTTTTTTTTTCCCAAATGAATCACATTTTTGAGGGCCTAAACATACTCAAAAACTCATGAAACTTTGCACATGCATCAGAAGTGGCGAAAATTTACATCTGATATGAGTTTCAGAATTAGATGTGGCAAAATGGCTTGATATTGCCACCTACAAACTTTCAACGATGTGCGCTTTACGCTACATTTCACCTACACGTACAACAATCGGTACACATGTGTAACATGCCAATACCTGCAAAAAATTATCTTGGAACCATACCCTAAACTCAACAGGAAGTCAGCCATTTTGATTTTCTCTTCAGTTTTTGCCATTTCCAGCCCTCGTACTTTAACGAACTCCTCCTAGAGATTTCATCAGATCTACTTCATATTTGGTTATTCTAATCTAAAGGCCTTGGCGATGCTAAATTGCGAAGCTTTAGAGTTTTCACTGCATGGCGTGGCTGTGACAGTCTGACAAAGTAAGATATTTTGCCATGAAACAGGAAGTTGTTATAACTCACACATACAATGTCCAATCTGCCCCAAACTTTCATGTTTGATAATAGTCCCAGCCTGAATACATCTACGTGCCAATATTCAGTTATAGTCATAGCGCCACCTACTGGCAACAGCCAATTCCAGGTCTTTTACTTTAACAAACTCTTCCCAGAGATTTAATCAGATCAACATTATATTTAGTCAGTCTTAATCTAAAGGCCATGGTGATGTTATATTGCGAAGCTTTTGAGTTTTCGTTGAAGGGTGTGTCCGTGGTGGCCTGACAAAGTTCGATGTGAAACAAATCATATTTTCGAGGCCTAAACATGCTCGAAAGATCATGAAACTTTGCACACACCTCAGAAGTGGCGAAAATTTACATCTGATACAGGTTTTAGAATTAAGTGTTCAAAATGGCTCGATAGTGCCACCTACAAAATTTCAATGAAGCAGCCCTCATGCCACGTTTCACCTACATGTAAGAAAATTGGAAGGCATATGTAACATGTCAACACGTACAAAAAAGTCTCTAGAGCCATATCTTAAACCCAACAGGAAGTCAGCCATTTTTATTTATTTTTGCTCAGTTTTTGCCATTTCCAGGCCTCGTACTTTAACAAACTCCTCCTAGAGATTAAATCAGATCTGTTGTGAAATAAAAAAGCCTTTACCTCCTTAACTCTCCTGTCCTCTCAGAATTACATACAAATACATGACCTGAAGAATGAAGTACATTATAACATAAAAAGTGCTACAAAAATTGAATGCCGTTCCCCTCATTGACGTGCCAGTTTCTGAATCTGGATGCAAACGACTTACATTTCGGTCTGTTGCTCACACAAAGCTATCGTATGACTTCAAATGACGAATATTGCGTACGAATCGTATGGACTAATTTTACGATACTTTTATGCAGCATTTTTGTCCTTTTTGGAGCATTTTGAGACTATGAGAGTTCTTTAAAAAGTTCTACTTTTTCTGTTTTCCACAAAAGAAATAACAGTCAAAGAGGTTTGAAATGACTTGAGGGTGATTAAATGATGACAGAATTATCATTTTTGGGTGAGCTATCCCTTTAATTGGGATAAATGGTAGAGGAATGCAGGCCTTAGCTTCCTGTTAGTGTTGAAAAATCAGCTTGGATTTTCTTTAGAAGCGTCTCAGGAAGTTCTCACTTCACATGAAATATGTAAAATGTTACGCCCGCTCGCGGCTCCCGCTGGACCGCCATGCAATAACTTCCTCCTACCTGATCAATGCTCTCTCTGGTTGTAATACGCCTGTTTTGGTGGGGAGTAGGAAAGCAATTAGATTATGGAGCTAGATGTTTTCTTTTCCCCCGCTACGCTAGCTCGGCAGGGCTATTTGTTTAATAAATGTCCTTGTGTGGTCTTCAGGTTTCCATTATTCCATTTTCTTCGTGTGACTGTTTTAGGTAAAGCGGCAAATTAAAGTCCTTAAACTTTAGACAAATGAAAAGATCCAGTAAATACATTTTCCATTATGCCGCCTGATGAGAAAAGCGGTGTTTTTAGAGTTGGAGAGCGAACCACATTGGAGTCATCAATGTGACGTAATGGAAAAGTCTTATTTATTTGAATTTTCAAAACATTCAGCTGATTATTTTTAACGAGTCCTTGAGATTAAAGAACTATGAACCAATATCGTCATACACTCTCAGAAAAAACAACAAGGGTTGTCACTGTAGTGGTACCCTCAAGGGGACCTTTTTTGGACCTCTAGTTCAAATGTATATCTCATTCTGGGTACATACTGTACGTAATTGTACCCTAAGGACCTATTGAGTACCTTAAAAGGTACATTTATATGTTTTTTTCCTCTGGAGGAAAAAAATTACCTTTTTTGTCTTCTTAAGGATACAAATATGTACCCAAAACAAGGGTACAGCCCCAGTAACGGCTTTGTTCCTCTTGTTTCTGAGAAAGTATGTAAGTTTAAAGGGATAGTGCACCCAAAAATGAAAATTCTCTCATCATTTACTCACCCTCATGCCATCCCAGATGTGTATGACTTTCTTTCTTCTGCAGAACACAAACGGAGGTTTTTAGAAGAATATCTCAGCTCTGTTGGTCCATATAATGCAAGTCAAAAGGATCCAAAACTTTGAAGCTCCAAAAATCATATAAAGGCAGCATAAAAGTAATCCATACGACTCCAGTGGGTTAATATATGTATTCTTAAGTGATATGATAGGTGTGGGTGACAAACAGATCAATATTTAAGTCCTTTTTTACTATAAATCTCCACTTTCACATTCTGAAAGTGAAGTGAAAGTGGAGATTTATGGTAAAAAAGGACTGAAATATTGATCTGTTTCTCACCTAAAGTGATTGCATCGCTTCAGAAGACATATATTAAACAACTGGAATCTTATGGATTACTTTTATGCTGCCTTTATATGATTTTTGGAGCTTGAAAGGTCTAGTATTGTGTGGATCTACAGAGCTTAAATATTCTTCTAAAAATCTTCATTTGTGTTTTGCAGAAGAAAGAAAGTCATACACATCTGGGATGGCATGAGGGCGAGTAAATGATGAGAGAATTTTCATTTTCACATGAACTATCCCTTTAAAGCACCAGTTCATAGGTGGCAGTTTCCCGATGAAATGAAAACTAGCGGCGTTACAACAACAATGACTTATTCACTTTCACACAAATCATGAGTAAAATGGCAGATTATCAGTTCATAAACACTTACTTTTCACCCTGTTCCTCACACAATGCTATCTTATGACATCTATACATGTCTTAATTAGGGCCGTCAATCGATTGAAATCTTTAATCGAATTAATTACATGGTTTGCCGATTAATTGAATTAATCGCAATTAATCGCATACATAAATATTAGCTGAGAAAGCCCCTCAAATAACAATAATTCAGTATTTAATCATTAAATAATTATAGTTATATTTAAATAATTATATATAAAATATAAACATTTTATAAAAAATAAAGACATTTAAATTTAAATGCATTTCATTATTTTGTCACACAAGTGAAGCATTAAAAAGACAATACAAAGAGTGGCTTTAAAATGCAATATATTATTTATTTCCATATTATTGAACATAAGCCTGTCATTGGCCTACAGTTCACAACAATCCATTTGGCAATTGAATTCATCAATCAGTCTGAGATTTATTATAAGGGCTTGTTTAAGGATGCGTCAATGTACACCTGCGTCAGATTGACGCTTTTGGACCGTCTCAGTTGCGTTGCGTCATTATAATACTATTTTTAGGTCACTGTGTCAAGTTATGAAAGTTTGAAATTTTGAAAAATACATCTTGAGATCCCTGCGTCCGGATTTGCGCTCCATCAAGCTGTGTTTGTACACAAGAACGTGTTCTCATCTTGTGCTGTCTGCTCTCGGTAAGAATGGTTTGTTCTCTGTATAAGCTGCGAGTTGCCTATACAGCAAGTTTCTTTTACTGCCCCTAGAGAAAACAGGTGGTACTACAAGCTTGCTCAGATGGTAGGAACATTCCTTATTACTTTCCGGGGATATGATTAATTGCGTAAATTTTTTTAACACCTTTTTTTATTTAATTAATTGCACTGAATTAACGTGTTAAAATCGACAGCCCTAATCTTAATACATTTACAAGCTTGTTCAAGCGCGATCAAATTGCGCGGTAGCTCGACCGATAGAGCGTTTCACTTGCGATGCTGAAAATGTCATAGAAGCACCAAATAATGACTAGGTTGCATTAGCAATTGCATTTTTCATCTCACATTTGCTTTTTTATTCACTGTCGGTTAGGTTTAGGTTTAAGGGTTAGGGTAGGGAGGTAAGTTTTGTTGATTTAAAACTCGATAGAACATTAATCGTAAAAATCTCATCTGTTTGGGAGAAAATGTAACTCGCTTGAGCATCACTCAGTGGACATTTCACCTCGGAGCCGCCGCGTAATATAATTTCTTTATGAATAACGTTTTTTTTTCATTTTTATTTAGAATAACATGCACCGATGATTCGTTTACAATAGGTTCAGAAATGTTCCCTTTTTTTGTCCACTTCCTTGTGCAATGCACATAAAGTTTCTCTGAGACATCATCTTATCTTCATGTTATCCTTTCCATCTTTTTTGTCATTCTGTAAATGAGATGGGAGGTTGCAGAGACCTGAAAACTCCTCCTCCCCTTTTCGCCAGCTGTAAATAAGCCAACCTTGAGTGATTCCGCCTGTCTTTTGTCTTTGAACATCAGCGATGTTTTGTGTCAGAGTGACTCCCTTCTTCTCATCCGCATGTTCTTTCATGTTGAAGCAAATCCGCATCGCTCATGTCTTTTTTTCTCGGCTGAGACTTGTGTGCGTGGGGAGAGAATGCCGTAATGGGCTTAAAGTAGACTTGAGGTTAGTATCAAAGTCTTGAACCTGATAATAAGTAAAATCCCTCTTTTGTGGCTCTGGGAAACAGCGGCTTCTCTCCGTTAACAAGCTTGAAATGTTTCGGCTCTCTCTGGCAGCTCTATTTGTCACGCCTGTTTGTGTGATTTCGCCACATGAACTTTTCATGCTATTCTTTTCCTGTAATTTATTTATTTATTTATTTTCTTTTTGTTTCTGTCACAGAGGTTATTGTGACTTCTGAAATGAAGGGGGCCTTTTTGTACACACCACAGCAGGATATAAAGCCAGTTCACTGGTCATTGTAAAAATGCTAAAACATGAAACAAACCATCATGTTATATTTTAACACACACATATAGACACTTTTAAAGGGATAGTTCACCCAAGAATGTCATTTTGTCATCATTAACTCACTCGTGTTGTTCCGAACCCGTATGATTTCTCACTTCCGTGAAACACAGAGAGTTTTAGAAAAATGTTCACGCTCCATAAAACGAGATAGACATTTACAACCTGGTCTCATAGAATCATGTTACTATACCAACATTTTTGTAAATTGATTTTTACGTGACTCATTGTACGTTTCGCGGCAGTTTCCTGGTGAATTACTAGAAACTAGAAGCACTACAACAAAGATTACTTTTATTTACTTTCACATAAATCATGAGTAAAACGGCATGTTCAAACTTGTTCGAGTGTGTTAAAATTGATAGAGCGTTGCACTTGAGTTGCAGAGGGCTGGGGTACAAGTCCTGAAGAGCACTCGAGTTGACACGTTAACAGAAAGTGTCATAGAAGCACCACAAAACGATGTGGTTTCACCCGCAAATATGCGTTTTTCATTTTATATTTCCTTTTTCTGACACTATCGGTTAGGTTTAGGTTTGAGGTTTAGGCTGGGAAGGGTAGGGTAAACTTGATAGAGCATTAACCTTAAAAACCTCATCTGTTTGGGAGAAAATTTAGCTCGCTTTTAGCGCCACACAGTGGACATATACAACTCGGAACTGCCACGATACGTATAAGGAGCCGCGTATTGTCGCCACATTGATTTGCCACATGATTTTTAATTGGTCATTATTTGGCAAAAATCTTCTCCTCTGTTGTAGCTCTCAAATTTCATTCGTGTTTGGGTATATTCAAATATGGTGCTAAAGACATCAGTCATGCTGAATCGCATTGTTTCTTGTGTGTCATGTGACCGATTGCAACAAGTGTGAATGAAATTTGAGAGCAGAAGGTACGATTTCCAGTAAATAACTTAAATTTTGATCTGTTTTACAAAAAAAAAAAGTTTAGGGTTTATAGGGTTCTTGAGTTACTATTAGTGATGTCAGTCGATTAAAATTTGAATCACGATTAATCGCATACTTTTTTTGTAGTTAATTGCGATTAATCGCAGATTTTGAAAATGCTGAAATTTGACACCATATATAATTCTTTTCCTGTCAAAATGCATTTATTTTCATCTTAGGAAAGAAAACAAATCAATATATAACAACATATTGCTTTATTAACATTTTCCAAACAAAGCCGTCCACAGTATAAAGATAGAAATGCACTAAAATAGCACCAATTCAAGTTACATTAAATGTTTCCCAAAGTCTAAGTGGGAGTTTGACTAGTTGAAAAAACGACTGCCCACATAGGTTGCATATTCATTGCAATGGGCATTAAATCCATTAAAATGTCTTCTTCCACAATATTAATTTGCCGGTAGACTGTGGCTATCCGCTTTGTTACAGCAATCGTGAAGCTGTGTTCATGATTTGCGTCAAAGTGGCAACGCCAGCGTCATGCGCCGTTTTGAACTCCACATGAAAAGCGATTGCAAACAAAAATGTCTCATTCTGCATTTTGGTGATTAGTTAAGATTTGACGTGCTTATGTAGTAATTAAAATGCGAACGTGCCTTACGCAGGCTGAACGATACTTGCTTCATAAGTCCCATCTGGGCTTGTTTTTTACATCAAATAGTATTAAGAGGTGCTTTCTCCATCATTTTATCACTGACAGAAATGCTGTCAGAGATTTTGTTTATTTATTGAGATAACAACCTCCTCGGCTCTATCATAGGAGAGCGTGTAACGGTCAACTTTAGCGTGTTAAGACAGTTCCGCCCATAGAATGTCAATGGAACCGCCACGTATGCTAAGCTTGTAGGCTATCAATGGTAGAAGGGCTCTGGCGCTGTGGTGTGTGCGTCAGTGTAATGACTCCGGGCGAACACATTACAAAGGTTCCACCCGTGTTTATGCTGTATTAACGGTAAATGCGTTATTTGCGATTAAGAAAAAATAACGCGTTAAACTTTTTTAATCGCATGCGTTAACGCGTTAATTCTGACAGTTCTAATTTATACACATTTCAAATGTACAGTCTTCTTGGAAAACTGCACAATATTGATGACATTTTGCACTTCTGTGCCAATACAGTGTCTGATATAATTCAGCTGAGTGTATTATACCTCATGTGGCGGCTTTAAAAATAGCCTTCTCATTAGCCGCAGTTCAAACTTCAATGTGTTAAGATGCTCAAAATGTGGGATATTTATATGGCTTCTTTTCTGGTGGCTTCATGGACAAACAGGCACATTAACCCATACACATACACACACACACTCGCCACAAAGTCGAAAATGTTGTTATCTCTGCCAGCAGCAGGGGACCACACAAACCCTCTCTTTGCCTTTGTGTGCGTCTTCAGAGTGTGTTTGTGGCTCCACTGTGCTGTGTTATTATTGATTTGAGTTCAGATGAAACCCGACTGCTCCTTAACAGCCATGTTGATTTAAACAGCATGTTGAACTCTGTCACATCAATATCCAATGCTGATAAATTATTAAATGCAGCTTGCATCTTTTGCATTAAGCATTTTTCACACAGTATACGTAATGCCCATGTGTAGATAAACAGTCCCGTGTTCAGAGTCATTGGGACCACTAGTTAGAAGTTGTCATGGAAAGGAAAAAACAAATACAACACCAGATTTTCACAAATGGTTGCTAAGCAGTTACTAATGTGTTCTGAGGGGTTTTAGTATGTTTCTATGGAGGTTGCTTGGGTGTTATTATGTAGTTGCTACAGTGTTCTTGCTGGTTGCTAGGGCAATACTAGGTGGCTGCTAAGCGGTTGATAAGGTGTTCTTAGGGGTTTTAATATGTTTCTGTGGAGGCTGCCAGGGCGTTGCTATGCACTTGCTAAGGTGTTCTAAGTGTTTTTTAGTGCATTGCTAGGTGGTTGCTATGGTGTTCTGACTGGTTGCTAGGACAATGCTAGGGGGTTTTAAGGTGTTCCGAGGGGTCTTAATATGTTTCTATGGAGGCTGCCATGGCGTTAATATGTAGTTGCTAAGGTGGTGTGAGGGTTATTAGTGCATTGCTAGGTGGTTGCTATGGTGTTTTGGCTGGTTGCTAGGGAAATGCTAGGTGGTTGTTAAGCAGTTACTAATGTGTTTTGTGGGGGTTTAGTATGTTTCTATGGAGGTTGCTAGGGTGTTACTGTGTAGTTGCTACGGTGTTCTTGCTGGTTGCTAGGGCAATTCTAGGTGGCTGCTTATCAGTTGCTAAAGTGTTCTGAGGTGTTTTAGTATGTTTCTATGGAGGCTGCCAGGGCATTGCTTTGCAGTTGTAAAGGTTTTCTAAATGTTTTCTTAGTGCATTGCTAGGTGGTTGCTATGGTGTTCTGGCTGGTTGCTAGGCCATTGCTAGGTAGTTGCTAATGTGTTCTGAGTGGTTTTTAGTGCATTGCTAGGTGGTTACTATGGAGTTGTGATTGGTTGCTAGGGCAATGCTAGGTGGTTGCTAAGGTGTTCTGAGGGGTTTTAATATGTTTCTATGGAGGCTGCCATGTTGTGGAGGTGCTAAGGTGTTGTGAGTGGTTTTTAGTGCATTGCTAGGTGGTTGCTATGGTATTCTGGCTGGTTGCTAGGGCAGTGCTAGGTGGTTGCTAAGCAGTTACTATTGTGTTCTGAGGTGTTTTAGTATGTTTCTATGGAGGCTGCAAGGCATTGCTATGTAGTTGCTATGGTGTTCTAAATGGTTTTAGCGTGTTGCTAGGTGGTTGCTATGGTGTTCTGACTGGTTGCTAGGGCAATGTTTGATGGTTATGATTCTGAGGTGTTTAGTATGTTTATATAGAGGCTGCAAGGGCATTGGAAGTTGCACAACAAATTTTAAAATTTAGGGTTAGGGACTTCAACAAACCTCTAACCCTAAGTATGAACAAAAATAATAGTTGTGCTTGCTTCAGCTAATGAAAATCAAACAAACAAAAAAGCAAACTAATTAAAATCTCTCGCAATTGAAAAGACAAAAAATGTCATTAAAAGAAATTTCATTTATAGCTGGAGTGATTTCCATTTTTTAAGTGAGATATAGTGAGAATAGGCCTAATATTGCATCCGGTTCTTTTTTTTAAAAAAAGTGGCGGTGCTTCATTTATAACATCTGTCTCATCGGCCTCATTTTCTCTAATGGTGTCGCCTCATTTTAATGGCAGATATTAATTTGGTCTCTTAACAGCAGTGACTCCCTCGGGACTTCACCGTAAACAGGGGTGATGGGGAAAAACCTCGACATTTGTCGGAGGAGTGCACAGTGTGTTTGACAATATATGAATTATTGATTAAACTGTTGAATTTTAAACAAGGGTTGTGTCGTGTGTGTGCCCTGCAACACAAAAGCATAATTATGCATTTTGCACAAAAACGAATAGAAAGAGGTTCATTACTCTATTGGTACATTTTTGTACATTATTTTAAATAAATGTGTTTTAAGTGTTAATAAATTGCATTGTGCCAAGCTAAACTAATACATTATATATAAACTAATACATAATATACAGTGTTTCTCCAACTTCGGGGACACTGTTGATTGAAGTCTTGTGAAGTAAAGAATAAAGTCAAGTCGTATTTAATTTTTTTTTTGTCATCTTACAATGTCCAACAGCGTACGTACATGCATCGCAGGAGATTTATGTAATTTTTGTCTTTTTTTTTTTTCCATCCCTAGAACATGAAAGTGCCCAAAGTCCCCCATATTGTACTTTTTAAGGATAAACTTTAGTTTGTTGCTTTACATTGTACTATTCAAGAATAAATCTGATTATTTCACATAAAAGAAAAAAGCAAACATACAAACCCAAGCATCCGCTAGAAACAACAATAGTACAGTCAGTCGAAGGCTGTTTTTATGGGCTGTCGGTGCTCCACAATGGTGGCAGCGCTCCAGGGGGCTGTATAGTCTCATATGGTCAAGTTTGAACTCGCCACACTGTTTACAGACCTCACTGCTGTTGGTAAGATGTTCCCTGCCTACCATATAAATTTAGCGACAAACCAGAATGCAGCCTTGGACTGATTGAATTAGCAGTTGTATTGTGAGAGGGACAGAGCCATAGATTCTAATTCTATTCTAAGTCTAATTGCACCCGGGGTCATTTGAGTGGACTGGGTGTAGAGGCAAATAATCTCTCTGGAGGGTCAGAATATCTAATATTGGGAGACAGTTTGATGGTGCTGTAAGAGAGAGAGATGCTCCTCAGGGACGTGTTTTAACTGGTCTGTATCTTCACTTGGTTGACCACACTTTTAAAAAATAAAGCCAAGAGGTTTACAGCGTAACGCCATAGGTCAAATTAAATGAAAAGTAATTATTTACTCACCCTCATTAGGTACTTCCAAACAAGTGTGACTTTCTTTTTTTTCTGTTGAACACAAAGTGTTTAGGCGCAAAACATGTTATTACATTTAGATGAAAAATCGCAGAGATATTTCTTGCTTGAAATGTTCACAATAAGACCAGTAATGGGTATTAAGAAAGCAAATGTGGTGAATTTTGATTTCATGTCGACTTTAAGGAACCCAGAAACCTAAAGAACCGATAATGCAAGATAAAGACTTTTTTAAAAATACTTTTTTAATATTCAAAGAACAATATTGCAAATCAAGAACCATCTACAATGGAGGGCCAAATTACTTAAAATTAAATATTTAATTACACGAATTAGGGCTGTTGATTTAACGTGTTAATTTAGTGCGATAAATTATATAAAAATGCGTTAAAAACATTTACGCAATTAATCATGTCCCAGGACCGTAATAAGGAATATTCCTACCAACTGAGAAATTTAAGCTTGTAGTACCACCTGTTTTCTCTAGGGGGCAGTGAGTGAAACTCGCTGTATAGGCAACGTGCAGCTTATACAGAGAACAAACCACACTTACCGAGAGCAGACAACACAAGATAAGTACACGTTCTTGCATTCAAACACACCTTGATGGAGCACAAATCCGAACGCAGGGATCTCAAGACGTGTTTCAAACTTCGTTTAACTTGAAACAGCACCCAAAAACGGTATGTTTAGACGTGACAGAACCGAGACGCTCCAAAAGCATCCGTCTGACGCAGGTGTACATTGACACGTGCATCCTTAGACAAGCCCTTATGATAAATCTTGGACTGATTGATGAATTCAGTTGCAAAATGGATTGCTTTAAATATACTGTATATATACAGTATATTTTGTTTATAACTATTTAAAAATAACTATTTATAGTTATTGAATCATTATATATTGAATAATTGTTATTTGAGGGGCTTTCTTAGCAAATATATTTTTTGTATGCGATTAATTCGATTAATTAATTGGCATTCCATGTAATTAATTTGTTTAAAAATTTTAATCGATTGACGGCCCTAATTTAAGTATTTATTTAATGATTTAATTTTGAGTAATGTGGCCCTCCATAACAACAGACATTGCCTTTAAAAAACTATTTCTTTGGACTTTCTGGTCAGGTTTAGGCTCGTTTTTGCTGAGCTTGGTACAAACTCTTGCAGATGAAGTTGCCAACCAAAATGTTAACCATGACTTAATTACAAAGGATGCCGTACTTTGAAAGAGGACGCCTGCTGTCACTGTGTGAAATGCTGATAAATGTAACCCTAAAAAATAAAATGAAAAATCAATCCAAAAATAATGCTAAAATGAAATACAAATGACATTTATTGATTTATTTAGTTAATTAATATGATTTAAAGTTTTTTTAAGCATTCGATAATGTATTTAATTATGTACTTTTGAGTAATTCAGCCATCCATACTTTACAGGCAAAAATTGTTCTTGATGAAACCGCAGAAGAGCCTTTTTTGCATCTCCATACATGGAACCCATTTTCTCCAGGGCTTCCAATGAAGAGAGACCTGCAACTGAGGTGTAACGATCAACAGCCAGATCAGGGACGAGTTCTTCTGACCTCCAACTGTCCCTTATGCACAGCTTACAGCAGAATGTAACCCAGTTGACCCACCCCATCCCATTGGGAATTGGGTTGGGGGTCTCCAGGGCACCCAAGAACTCAATATGTCTTCATCAGAGAGAGAGAGTTCAATTGTGAGCCATTAGTGGGTTGAGAGTAAAGGTGGAGCAGCTGTTTGGTTTTAGAAGGGCTTGTTGCGTCTTTTGTGCTTGTAGAGTTGAGGTGTCGGTTTCACACCCCCTTCCTCCCCCCTGAATCATCACCACGAAAGAACCACGCTGCTGTCTGAAGATAGAGCTGCTGTGCCTGAGAGATATGCTGCACAACATTAATTAGCAGCTCTCATTATAGCCCGCAGGTTTCGCCACTCTGTTGCACGCTACACGTACTCGTGAGGATGTTTCCCAAGGTTTAAAAACCTTTGGAATATTCTTGTTTATGAAGTTCCTTTAAATACATCTGTGATTCATTGGGTTGAAAAACAAACCTAGAGAGATTTTCAGCAAATAACATGATGAGCTCGCTGCTTTGATTTGGCATATTTTTTTATGAACTGCACCCAAAGAAATTGAACTGCAAATTTTGTTTCTTGGCACTTTATTAAAGACCAAATAAAATTCATATAAAACATTTATATGGTAGTACTTCTAAAAGTGGACAAAAGTAACCTACCAGTAAACTACCGGAATATTCAATCGACAACATTTGTAGCATAATGTTGATTAGCACAAAAAAATAATTTCAGCTTGTCTCTCATTTTCTTTAAAAACAGCAAAAGTCGAGGTTACTGTGAGGCACTTACAATGGAAGTCAATGGGGCCAATTTTTGGAGAGTTTAAAGGCAGAAATTTGAAGCTTATAATTTTATAAAAGCACTTACATTAATTCTTCTGTTAAAACTTGTGTATTATTTGAGCTGGAAAGTTGTTTAAATCTTTTTTGGGGTTGTTTTAGTGTTTTAGAGTTTACAGCGTTGCGTCATCTTGGCAACAATGTTGTAAAATTGGATATAACTTTACACAGAAAAGGTTAGTAAGCCATTTCATCACACTAAAATCATGTTAACACATATAATGTTTATGTCTTGTGGATATACTTTTGAAACAGTGAGTATTTTACCCCATTCACTTCCATTATAAGCGCCTCACTGGAACACAGATATTTGCTTTTTTTTAAAGAAAACGAGGGATGAGTCGAGATTAGTTTTTGTGGTAATCAACATTATGCCACAAATGCTGTTGATTGAGTTTAACTTGAACCCAGAATTTTATTTTAACTCAAATATTGCAACTCTTGAGTATATTAGAACAATCTAATGTTTATAAAATGCAATTACTCATATTTAAAACCCAATATCAACCTTAATAATACATTACGTAATGAATTTTATGACAATCTAGTATAACTGGCAATGTTTTGACAGACAATGCTGCCTAATGCCAATGTTTATACATGTTTATAGGTACCTTTTTTTATTGGAAAGTGACCTAATATTCTAATATCATGACATTGGACAGGCACTGCTCAGATGAAATGTGCTATTAACCCTCCTATAGCGTTCGGGTCATTTTTGACCCGGGAGAGGTAGATAATCATTTTAAAATGCCACAGTTTTTAGTACGGCAATGAGACTTTGGGACTTTGTCAGGACTATCAAAATACACATAATATATATTTTTCAGATTTTTAATAAAATTGTTTAAGAGATATAACCATTAAAAAAAAAAAAAGTTACATCTTTTGAGTTCACGGATCAATTTTGACCCGGGCATCAATTGTGGCTTTACACATGATATTATGTTGATTTTTTTTTTTGTACATCTATGAATAAAACATTTTCTTATAAACACTTCACTTACATTTAGCCTCTTTCCTATACTCTCTCACACACTTTTATGTCTCTTGTTTACAAACATGCACACACACACATACAGTCACACACAGACACACACACATTCCTGTTCAAAACAGACATGACAAATGTAACAGACATAACAAATAAACTAAATCAAAGCTACTACTATCTAAAGGGGGTGTGCCCAAACGTTCATGCACACATTAGTTTAAATAGGAAAGAGGAAATTGTCCACATTTTATTCTGCAGCCATCTGATGCAAAACCAGCTTACAGCAAACTCACACATCAATGTTCAGACATTCATGACAGTAAACAGAATAGATTTTGCTTAAAAACGTAGTAAAGACGTATTAATGTTGTATACTTGAGTTGTACAGTTGTTTTGATGATGTTTAGTTGAAAAGAATATGTCGGTTTCATAACTTTTGACCAGCAAGTTGTATTGAGCAGTTATGAGTAATAGGAAATTCATTCAAATTACTAGAAATTCTCACATTAGATGTTAATATAAATTGTATATTATGCTATATTAAAATACAGTTTCACAGAAATGTTGATAACAAAAAAAGATGTCTTTACATGTATCACACTGTAGCTAATGAATATTTTAAAATGCCAAAGAATTTGACAAAGAAATGGCTTATTTGGGGGGCCTGGTTAGCTCAGCGAGTATTAACGCTGACTACCACCCCTGGAGTCGTGAGTTTGAATCCAGGGTGTGCTGAGTGACTCCAGTCAGGTCTCCTAAGCAACCAAATTGGCCCGGTTGCTAGGGAGGGTAGAGTCACATGGGGTAACCTCCTCGTGGTCGCGATTAGTGGTTCTCGCTCTCAGTGGGGCGTGTGGTAAGTTGTGCGTGGATCGCGGAGAGTAGCATGAGCCTTCACATGCTGCGAGTCTCCGTGGTGTCATGCACAGTGAGCCACATGATAAGATGCACGGACTGACGGTCTCAGAAGCGGAGGCAACTGAGACTTGTCCTCCACCACCCGGATTGAGGTGAGTAACCGCGCCACCACGAGGACCTAGTAAGTAGTGGGAATTGTGCATTCCAAAGTGGGAGAAAAGGGGATAAAAAGAATAACAAATGGCTTATTAATTAATCACTTTTATATTTGTCAGTTAACATGCCAAAAATGTCAATCTTTTTACATGTATGAACAGTTAAGAACTTATTAATGACTTACAGTATAGTTTTAGAATAGGTGTATGCAGATTCTGAATGCAGTAGGAGGGTTAATAAAGGTTTATTGCCATGCATGCATGAATGATTTGGCCTATAGTTTATCTTCATTGTTAAGGTACAATGTCCAATCTGTTACTTTAAACTGAAGCTGAAGTGCAACATCTGTGCTTTTATTTAGTGGTGACCCTGATAGAGGTCATTTATATCTGTTCAGACCTGTAATGTTGTTATATCGGTGCAATCTTTGTCACAGTAGGCAGATTATCCTCAGTAACAGCTGTCTTGTCCTTTATATGACTTCGTAATCAAATAAATGTTAAATTTTAGGTGAACTATTCCTTTAAGCATGTGTATATACATGTAAATCATTTTTGTGTAAACAAGTTATGCTTAAAAGGAGTTGCCTAGCTCTGTAACTAAAGTTCTGCTAGTTCTGCTGACTAAAACAATGTGTTTTGTGCAAATGCAGGAAATGACATCACAGGTACAGCACAGCTGAACCAAAGATATTTTTTAGAGCAGGCGGTTGCCAGGAGAGACGCAGCTCTACTCTCTGTCAATCAACACTTGGGGTGGCAATGGAACTTTTTGAAATGGGACCTAAAAATAATATTATTAAAAGATCAAGGTAATTTGCCAAGTGGATACTTGGCGCTATTCCAAATCTCTCTTAAGAACCTAAAACCAAAGTAAACAACCAGTGATCAATCTTTAAAGGGGGCCAGCCATGGACAAAACGGGTGTCACATTACCGTGCGCTATTATCGGCACAGAACAGAGAATGAAGTAATTGATTTAGCTTTTATAAACATACACTGGATCGGGATAGAATTATGGGGTTAAGAAGAAGTCCAAAGCCTTAAATAAACTTTGAGCAATGTACACATGCTATTATCTGATTTCAGAGCATGCAATTAAAAGAATATTACCTGTTCAATACAAGTTAAGCTCAATCAACAACCTTTGTGACATAATGTAGATTACAAATCTGGGTTATAGTGAGGCACTTACAATGGAAGTGAATGGGGCCAATCTGTAAACATTAAAATACAAAAAGTATAGCCACAAGACATAAACAATATGAGTGTTAACAATCTGTGTAAAGTTATATCAAACCAGCTCAAATAATACCCCAATTTTTAACTTAAAAGTTAACATAAGTGCTTTTATAAAATTATAAGCTTCATAGTCCTGCCTTTAAACCCTCCAAAAATTGGCCCCGTTGACTTCCATTGTAATTGCCTCACTGTAACCTCGATTTTCGCTATTTATAAAGAAAAGGAGGGACGAGTCAAAACTGTATCAACATTATGCCACTGTCGATTGAGCTTAACTTGTACTGAACCCGGAATATTCCTTTAATGCATTAGGGAACAGAACATTTCAATTCGTGTGGACTGCAATTCTGTGCTTTAATACGAAAAAAAATGCATTAAGCACCTCTAATATTGTGGTAATGTGGTCTAAATAAACACACTCATTTGACATTTTATAATAACAAATTTAATTAATAAATTGTTAACAAGCATCATTACATTATATACACTATATTGCCAAAAGTATTCGCTCACCCATCCAAATAATTGAATTCAGGTGTTCCAATCACTTTCATGGCCACAGGTGTATAAAATGAAGCACCTAGGCAGGCAGACTGCTTCTACAAACATTTGTGAAAGAATGGGCCGCTCTCAGGAGCTCAGTGAATTCCAGCGTGGTACTGCGATAGGATGCCACCTGTGCAACAAGTCCAGTCGTGAAATTTCCTCGCTACTAAATATTCCACAGTCAACTGTCAGTGGTATTATAACAAAGTGGAAGCGATTGGGAATGACAGCAACTCAGCCACGAAGTGGTAGGCCACGTGAAATGACAGAGCGGATGCTGAGGCGCATAGTGCGCAGAGGTCGCCAACTTTCTGCAGAGTCAATCGCTACAGACCTCCAAAGTTCATGTGGCCTTCAGATTAGCTCAAGAACAGTGCGTAGAGAGCTTCATGGAATGGGTTTCCATGGCCGAGCAGCTGCATCCAAGCCATACATCACCAAGTGCAATGCAAAGCGTCGGATGCAGTGGTGTAAAGCACGCCGCCACTGGACTCTAGAGCAGTTCAGAGATGCGTTCTCTGGAGTGACGAATCACGCTTCTCCATCTGGCAATCTGATGGACGAGTCTGGGTTTGGTGGTTGCCAGGAGAACGGTACTTGTCTGACTGCATTGTGCCAACTGTGAAGTTTGGTGGAGGGGGATTATGGTGTGGGGTTGTTTTTCAGGAGCTGGGCTTGGCCCCTTAGTTCCAGTGAAAGGAACTCTGAATGCTTCAGAATACCAAGAGATTTTGGACAATTCCATGCTCCCAACTTTGTGGGAACAGTTTGGGGATAGCCCCTTCCTGTTCCAACATGACTGCGCACCAGTGCACAAAGCAAGGTCCATAAAGACATGGATGAGCGAGTTTGGTGTGGAAGAACTTGACTGGCCTGCACAGAGTCCTGACCTCAACCCGATAGAGCACCTTTGGAATGAATTAGAGCGAAGACTGTGAGCCAGGCCTTCTCGTCCAACATCAGTGTCTGACCTCACAAATGCGCTTCTGGAAGAATGGTCAAAAATTCCCATAAACACACTCCTAAACCTTGTGGAAAGCCTTCCCAGAAGAGTTGAAGCTGTCATAGCTGCAAAGGGTGGGCCGACGTCATATTAAACCCTATAGATTAAGAATGGGATGTCACTTAAGTTCATATGCGTCTAAAGGCAGATGAGCGAATACTTTTGGCAATATAGTGTAATTCTTAACAGATCATTAGCTAATATACATTGAGACAGTTATGGGGCTTTAATTTGTATATTTTCATATATAATAATGCTTGAATGTACATGAACTAATGATCTGTTATGCATTATATTACATAATATTTGTTAAGGACTTATTGTAAAGTTAGATGGTCATTACCGCAAAATAAAAGTATGATCAGAATTATTTATTGTGGAATAGCATAATGCATACATTAAAAAAAATAAAAAATTTGTGGTGAAGTAAATATAGCAGAAAAGATTAAGTACTCTCTACATTAAATAAGTTAGTTTAAATGAAAACATAGAAATATTAAGTTAATTCTACATTCAAACATGTACAAATTAATCCTCTAGCTTATGAGTTTTATTTATGATTCATAGTTAGTTTTACAATGTGTGAATCATAATGTAGAAAACCATGTCTCCTTTATTAGATAATTTGAGTACATTTTACTGAAAAAAATAATAAGTACATTTTACTTAACTTTTCAAAGCTGGTGTTCCCAGCATGCACTGGGCTTGAATAATTAATTTGCTTGCATGGTTTCACTTTTTGCACGTTTATTTACACCATTATATTAGTAACCTATAAATTGTATTTGTAAATAAAACAACTGTATTTACTAACATATTTAAGTTAAATTTACTAGTCACTTTAATCAATATTATGTCATGAAGTTAAATACATTTTACTTAATTTTATACCATTAAGATTTACTTAGATAGAAGTTAAGTAAATATTTTTTTCAGTGCATTGTTATACTTAGTATTTATTATTATATTATTACATTTTGGTAGTGTACTTAAAAAAAAAAAAAAGGTACTTTGGGGGTCTATATAGAACCTTTTCTTGTAAGAGTGTATACTATACTGTGTCTACTGCATAGTATTCACTAATCCTAGTATTCCATGTTTTCCCCTTTTGGAAATACAAGAATGTTTTTCCCTCTGCTTTATCAAGTGTCATGAATGGATAGTTTGAGGATTGAGTATGTAGAGGTTTGTGGTCGAGTTGTTTTATCCTCTTTGTGCAGCACTAGGGTTTATAGTAGGGATTATGTGTCTGTTCCAAAACATAGAGAGCTGGCTCCGGAGATGGCATTTTAAGGCATCGAAGGCACGCTCCTGATGCAAAGGCTGTTCCAAAAGGTACATAACTTGATTAAGTTGCCTCATAAGATACCTCATTTTGGCAAAATTCCAATGGTGTCATCATACGCATTAGTGCGTTCACATCGTGTCTGAATTGCTGTTATTATGAGATTTCGACTTGTAAAAAGCATTCATGTCCTCGTAGAACTAGAAATTACAAGTTGTAAACTCAGAAATCTATGAAGCTCTGACTTGACCATTGGACTTCATGTAAATAGAAATCAAATGGAAGTGGCCTCAACAGTTTAAGGTACATTTAAAAAAAAAAAAAAATCTGTTAAATTAATGGTAAAATACCAGCAGCTGTGGTAGCCAGAAATTCACCGTAAAAAAAATTCTGTGAACATGTTTCAGGCGTTATGATGTCGTTTTTATGCCTGTATATTTTACGGTTCACTACTGTTCATATTATTAAATGATGTAAACTTAATATACTAACCTTCATGAACTATAAAAATCTTCTTTTCACCTTAAAACGTATTTTAAAACACCGTAGTAACAACAGAAGGCCACATAATGACTTACGGTTATTTCAGGAGCAATGACCAGTTAACATGTAGAGACACAAACACAAAACACCATCAGGGTAACACACGTGATACTAAAATATTACAATAACAATGAACTAAACTACGTAATGTATAACATAAAACACCCCAATGTACATAACTGATATCAAATATAACTATTTCCATAAAATATAATGAAATTTGATAGGTCACGCAAAGACTTCTGGGAACACCCGATTATTGTTTTTCACCGTAAATTTAAATGTTGTTTTTTTTTTTACAATATTTGACTGTGAAGACATATATGTATATAGACGTGTATGTTAAGGTTAAAAATGTGTGTGTTTTTTTTTTATTTTTTTAACGGCAGCATTTTTACATTGTTTTCCCCTTAAAATGAGGGACATTTTAGCAGCGTGAAGCATTTATCCATGTTTCTGTTGATTATGGTATAAATATATACCTTTGACAGCGATTACAGCCTCAAGTCTTTTTGGGTATGATGCGACAAGATTTGCACACCTGGATTTGGGGATTTTCTACCATTCTTCTCAGCAGATCCTCTCAAGCTCTGTCAGGTTGGATGGGGACCGTCGGTGGACAGCCATTTTCAGGTCTCTCCAGAGATGTTCGATTGGGTTCGAGTCTGGGCTCTGGCTGAGCCACTCAAGGACATTCACAGAGTTGTCCCTAAGCCACTCTTGTATTGTCTTGGCTGTGCGCTTAGGGTCATTGTCCTGTTGGAAGGTGAACCTTCGGCCCAGTCTGAGGTCCTGAGCGCTCTGGACCAGGTTTTCATTAAGGATATTTCTGTATTTTTCTGCATTCAGCTTTTCTTCAACTCTGATCTGTCCCCCAGTCCCTGCCGCTGAAAAACACCACCACAGGATGATGCTACCACCACCATGCTTCACCATTGGGATGGTATTGTGCAGGTGATGAGTGGTGCCTGGTTTCCTCCAGACATGACGCTTGGAATTGAGGTCAAACAGTTCAATCTTCATTTCATCAGACCAGAAAATCTTGTTTCTCACAGTCTGAGAGTCTTTTAGGTGCTTTTCTGCTTTCTTGCACTGAGGAGAGGTTTCCGTCTGGCCACTCTGCCATAAAGCCCAGATCGGTGGAGATTTGCAGTGATGGTTGTCCTTCTGCAAGTTTCTCCCATCTCCACACATGATCTCTGGAGCTCAACCAGAGTGACCATCGGGTTCTTGGTCACCTCATTACCAAGGCCCTTCTCCCACGATTGCTCAGTTTGGCTAAGCGGCCAGCTCTAGGAAGAGTCCTGGTTGTTCCAAACATTTTACGGAGGCCACTGTGCTCTTGGGAACCTGCAATGCAGCTGAAATTTTTTGTAGCCTTCCCCAGATCTGTGCCTCGACACAATCCTGTCTCTGAGCTCTGCAAGCAGTTCCTTTGACCTCATAGCTTGGTTTTTGCTCTGATACGCATTTTCAGCTGTGAGACCTTGTATAGACAGGTGTGTGCCTTTCCAAATCATGTCCAGTCAAATGAATTTGCCACAGGTGGACTCCAATCAAAGTGTAGAAACATCTCAAAGATGATCCAGAGAAATGGGATGCACCTGAGCTAAATTTCAAGTGTCATAGCAAAGGGTCTGAATACTTATGTTAATGTGATATTTCAGTTTTTCTTTTTAATACATTTTTAAAAATCAACATTTTTTTTTTTTTTTGCTTTGTCATTATGTGGTATGGAGTATAGATTGATGTGAGAAAAAAAATATTTAAAGCATTTTAGCATAAGGCTGCAACATAACAAAATGTGAAAAAAATAAATAAATAAAATGAAGGGGTCTGATTACTTTCTGAATGCACTGTATATATTCTGTATATGTTCATTAGAGTATTGCATCACTGTATTGTCACCTATATTGAAATCAGTTGAAATCAGTCTAGACTCGTGCGCTGCGCGAAAGGCACTATTTAAATGGTTGCTTACGTAGAGCGTTTCAAATCGCACACTTATGAGGCTTCATTTCAGTTAGGATGCTTACTGTGTAGTCAGAGGCATCGAGGCAGCTCACTGAAGTTTTGAAACGGACCCATATGTTCGTGGGTGAGTAACCGGCGGCCCTATGACCCAGCAGCCCGGATCCTCTCCTCCTCCTCCTCCTCCAGAGCGCAGAGGAGCAGCGGGGAAGGAAGTTATTAGTGTACTGAGCTCCAGTTCTGCGCTGTCGGAGGATATCCTTCTCCCTCGAACTCTCAAATTCCAAGGATTTTTATGGTGTTATTTTCCACCTCTCCTCTTCGTCGTCTCGTCTCCGTGCGGATCCGTCTATTCCTGCATGTCTTTGAGGGGTATTCATGTGTGTGCAGAATTACGCATCACCTTTGGAATGCCAATCCACTGTGATTTTGGGAATATTGTCCTTCAGCGCTCCTAAGATTCGCTTTGTCCCGAACTTTTTATGCGTCTCGATGGGGATCGTTGCGCGCGTTTGGCACGGTTAACCGATCTACTCTGGACATATAAGGGAATCGCACTGTTGAGAACGACAAATCGTACCGAACGGAAAGTTTCTCTCTCTCTCTCTCTCTCTCTCTCTCTCTCTCTCTCTCTCTCTCTCTCTCTCTCTCTCTTTCAGTGAGAGCTCGCTGTACATCCCGTTTAAAGCCGCTGTCTCGCCAAAGCGACCGATGGGGCGCGAATGTCTGCGCAAATACAGTGCCAAATGTGCGTTCTGATGCTTCAGTATCGTAACCATCTATTTAAACGACAGTAAAACTAACGATACAGCCTAATAACCGCGATTTTCTCTCTCGGAAACTGTTGGATTATAAAGAGGACACTAGAGGCTCCAGTGGACTGCGCTTTTACGCACCGATTGCGCGTCATGAAGCTGCCGTCCGGACACACTGTGACTTTACGTCCGCACAACTCTCATCCTGAATCCCACTTCTCCGTCATCGTGATGTTTTGATGCTGTTCATTTTTGGTTTACAAATATGATGAAATGGCAGCCCCGGAAGAAGGTAAGATGGATTTGCGCTGGCTTGTTGCGGTATTGGAGATCAAGGGTGTGCGGTGTAGATTTCATGGACTATATTCTGAGTTTGGCAGTAGATATGGAGGAGAAGACCTTCTGATGTTCATGATCTTGAAATATGTGTGGTGAATTCGTGTTATGATGTCTCTGAGATGGGTTTTGATGCGGTTCCCTGACTCTAAACCCCTTTATGACCAAACTAAAGTTATGCTCAAATATGGATGTTTGAAGTAAAAAAATAAATAAATAAATAAATAAAAATTGGTTTTATATGCTGCCTTTGATATGGGCGTGATGCAGAAGAATGAGGAATGATAATGGGAAGGTTTATCTGGTTCTGTTTCATATGAGATGTGAAATCTACACTGTGAGATGCATGTCTAATGACAGTACTTACTATTTTGTTTTGTCCATGTTTTGACATTTTTATGTCATTTAACTAGGCCGCCTTGGCACCAAGTGACCTACATGTCAAATGTTTTTAATGCAAAATCATACAAGTAACTTTGCTTGAAGCTTAATGCCACAAGCTTTCTTGAAGATATATTGGTATAAAGATGGGCATATGGCATCACATATGCTTATTTGAACTACAGTTCCAAACTACAGATCATTTGATCACAGTATCCGTGACCTGTTTTACTGTGTTTTTGTCCATTTTGAATGAACTAAATGCTGAGTGTGCCATTGCCTGGAGCTCACTGAACTGGAGCCAAAGCGTGTAGTTGCTTACAGGTTCCACTAGTGGGCAAACATCCTCAGATCACAGAAACTTGCCCTTTTTTTCCATGTTCTTATGAAGATATAAATAAATAAATCTGTGAAATTCCTCTGCTTTTGTTTTTAGAAGATTTTGATTAGTGTGCCTTTAATTGGAGTGCGTATTTGCCTTATTGTTGTGTCTGATAGATTAAAGGGATTTCAAATGGTTCTTTTGTGAATAAAAAATGATGGCGTTTTGAGAATGAGTCATCGGTACAGCTGCAGGACACCTCTGAGAGTTTGTAAATAAGACCTCCATGGAAGATAAAACCCGATACACAGCTGGAGACCAGTGTATGATCACAAACCACAAACAAACTTCGGTTATTCAACTGGAGACTGTGGGATTGCTGTTGCTATTCAGTGCATATGTGATTTAAAGTGATGATATGACAAAAGAACTCAATTATTTCTATCTCAATTGAAGACAAAGGCAATTCAGAGCTGCCTACCGGGAGTCAAATCACATTCGACTCATTAGGGTCTCCAGTTTCCTCCTCAGTTGGGAACGTATTGTTGGGGCTGTAGTTAATCAAAAGATACCACGGGCTGCTCTAAACGACAAACACACTTTTCAGAAACAGTCACGACACTCATCGCTGTGACAGGATGAGGAAATTCTAGCATTACTTAAGAGCCACAAACCCAAAAGAAACTTTTGTCAAAAGGCCGGTTCACATTGACCCAACAAACAGCAAGTTTCAAAGTGTTGTAATGTTAGCTGTTGGATTGTTGGTATGTTGACAAACATAACTGCCATTTTCTCATTGACCAAACGAATACTAAGGCCAAATTTATCTGTTTTCGTTTGAAAACCCTGTTTTCAGTTTCCCAACGTCTTTCTCCCCACCCCACCTCCAAACCAATGAAGAGTGTTTTTTGGAGGAAGAAAACGCCATTCTAGTGTGAATGAAAAGTGTAAAAGTAGCGAACTTAATGCCTTTTTTAAACAAAAACATTTTAGTGTTGACATGGCTGCTTTCAGTTTCCTAACATCATTGTTTTCCAACGTAAGCGGTAATGGAGAGCGTTTTCAAGCAAAACAGAGTTTTAGTGTGGATGAAAGGCGTAAATGTAGCAAAATTAATGCATTTTCAAACTAAAACGTATTAGTAGGAAATGTCCACTTTCGTTTGCAAACATCCTTTGTTTTCTGAAGTATGCGGTGATTGAGAAGGTTTTCGAAACATACCGTTTAAATGTGGATGAGAGGCGTAAACACAGCGCACTCGATGCATTTTCAAATGAAAATGTGTAAGTGTGAACGTGACTTTTCAGTTTAGTAACATCATAGTTTTCCAAAAAATGTGAAAATGGAGAGCGTTTCCGAAATGCTGTGTTTTCAGTGGAAGAAAACGCCATTCTAGTGTGGATGAGAGCTGTATGTGTAGCAAAATTAATGTGTTTTCTAGCGAAAACGTGTTAGTGTGGACATGTCCGTTTTTGTTTGAAAACTCACTTTTTAGTTTACTAACCTGATCATTTTCCAAAGTGTGCATTAATGGAGAGGGTTTTAGAAAGGCTTCATTTTGGGTTGAGGAAAACGCCATTCTGGTGTGGATGAGAGCCGTAAGTGTAGCAGAATCAATGCATTTCAAACGAAAAAAATGTATTAGTGTTTTCAATTTCAGTTTACTGATGTGATCGTTTTCCAAAGTATGCATACAGTAATGGAGAATGTTTTCAAAGGTGCCACTTTCGGTGGAGAAAAACACCCTTCAAGTGTGGATGAGAGTCGTAAGTGTAGCCAAATTAATGTGTATTCAAATGAAAACGTATTAGTGTGGACATGTCCGTTTTTGTTTGTAAACTCAAATTTTTAAGTTTACTGACATGATCGTTTTCCAAAGTATGTGGACATGGAGAGCTTTTCTGAAATGCTCCGTTTTCGGTGGTGGAAATCTCAGTTTTAGTGTGCATGAGAGCTGTAAAGGCGGTCGCACACCAGACAAGAAGTGCCACACTGCCTCGAGTCGCGGCTAGGACATGGCACAGGTATCAAACACAAGGCATGTCGATGCGGTTCAGGTGGCAGGCAGCCCACACAAAAGTTACCAAGGATTTTTCCTTCTTCAAGACTGAACAAGGCTAGAGTAAATAATGTATGTCCATAGATAATGATTTGGGTTGAATTTAATGGAAAATATGCGAGTTGCGCTTTGTGACTTGGCAAAAATTTGAGCAGCATCCGGAGCTTAGCTGGGTGCCGCCGACAGACGGCAAGTGTCGGCGGCGGTGTACGTACATTCATAGAAGACAATTGTTTTGAATTTTAAAACGCATCATGTCGTCCGCCAGATGCGTCTGGTGTGCGACCTCCTTAAGTGTAGCAAAATGTATGCTTTCAAACGAAAATATATTTGCGTGGACATGTCCGTTTTTGTTTGAAATCTCAATTTCAGAGATAATCTGATACGTCATCGTTTACCAGCGTACGTAGTAATGGAGAATGTTTTTAAAAGGTGCCACTTTCGGTGGAGAAAAACGGCATTCTTGTGTGGATGAGTGCCGTAAACATAGCAAAATTAATGTGTTTTCAAACGAAAATGTATCAGTGTGGACATGCCTGTTTTTGTTTAAAACTCACTTTTCAGTTGACCCAACAAACTCCAACAAACAGCAAATTTCAAAGTGTTGTATATGTTAGCTATTGGATTTAGTATGTTGAAAAACATTGCTGGCATTTTCACACTGACCAACTAACACTAAGGCCAAACGTATCTGCTTTCGTTTTTTCAGTTTCCCAATGTAATTGTTTTCCAAGGTATGCAGAAATGAAGAGGGTTTTAATAAGGGATCATTTTCGGCAAAGGAAAACGCAGTTTAAGTGTGGATGAGAGCCGTAAACATAAGAAAATTAAGGCGTTTTTAAACAAAAATTTGTTCTTTTGGATGTGGCCAAAGGGGCTGTTCAGACCAAACGTGTTCAAAAGAAGGTAGTAGCAGTTCAACAATTAGAACAGCACTCAGGTGTCTCAAGGTGTGTTTCTAAAAGTTGATGTTCTTTTAACCTGACACAATCCCACAAAGCGTGGGATGCTTTTTGTTTTTTGACGCTGTGCCAGGGCCAAAAGAACGTTTTGAAATGCATTGCAAGACACCTGCATTCTGTTCTATTCATTGCGCTGTCTCTAGCTTTCAACGCAAGAACGCATTTTTCACCTATAAAACTGATAATTTTTTGATGTTATAAATATGCAAGCGCTCCTTTTCGCTTGTTTTAAAATTTGCCAGGTGAAAATCGTAAGCTTGATTGCTTTAGTTAAGTAATAGCCCACCTCTCCCATCATTCATGTCTTTAGCACGAGCAGTGCAGGACGAGCTACACACTGAAGTTTAATACTTAGAGTTAGGGGTTTGTAACAAATCTTGTATCTTGTGGTATTTCAATACCTTCCCTAACTCAAAACCATCTTTCAATGCAAACGAGATGCAGACATTTAAATAAGAAGTTTTGCAGTCGTAAATGTCCCAGGGGTTGTAGCTCCTGGTATCATGCAAAAGTAGATCACAGATTGATCCCCTTTTGTTTGAAACCATCTGTCTTTGGGTGAGTACTGATCCGTTGCAGTTCCTCCAGTGGTTCCACACTCAATAAAACCCACATCAGTCTTTGATCTTTCCCTTTTCTTTTTTTTTTCTCTTACTAGCATTTGTCCTGCATGCATCTCTCTCACCCTTTCAAGTACCAAGACGAGCTCTACATTGACCGTCTGCCCTAAAGATATCCAAGTATTTTTATCTGCATTCTTTTAGCTCCATATTTCATATTTCAGGCTTCCAGCTCTTAAAGGAATACTTCACTGAGAAATGACATCAGCATGTACTCACTAGTCACCATCTGACTTATACACTTTATTCCAAATCTTAAGAAGTCATACGATAACTTTGTGTGCGGAACAGACTGAATGTGAAAGCTGAAAATCTTCCCCTCAGTTGCAACTCTCATATTAACCAGCAGCCATATCACCCTGCAGCTCTTGCTTGGTTGCTGATTAAAGCTAAGCAGGGTTGAGCATGGCCAGTACCTGGATGGTAGACCTCCTGGGAAAAACTAAGGTTGCTGCTGGAAGAGGTATTAGGGAGGCCAGCAGGAGGTGCTCATGCTGTGGTCTGTGTGGGTCCTAATGCCCCAGTATAGTGATGGGGACACTATACTGTAAAAAGGTACCATCTTTCGGATGAGACTTTAAACTGAGGTCCTGACTGTCTGTTGTCATTAAAAATGGCCAGATTTTTCCCATAGGCCCTTCTCAATCATGGCCTCCTAATAATCCCAATCCATTAATTGGCTGTATCACTCCACTCTCTCCACCAATAGCTAGTGTGTGGTGGGCGTTCTGGCACACTGTGACTGCCGTTGCATCATCCAGGTGGATGCTGCACACTGGTGGTGGTTGAGGAGAGTCCCCCTATACTATGTAATGCACTTTGAGTGCCTAGAAAAGCGCTATATAAATGTAAGGAATTATTAATTAAATATGGCATCATTTAGCATCAGTGATACTTGATCATGAGACCGGCAAGTACCAAAGGCATTTGGTATCAAATGGTGTCAACGTCCAGTTTTGAAGACCACACGACTTTTGTCATCCATTTCAGAGCTTCGACAGAGGGGAATATCATCATTGAATGGCTTCAAAAGACTTGGGATAGTGTACATGAGTCATATGAACTACTTTTATGGCGCACTAATGTCATATTTGAGCTTTATAGTTCATTGCATGGAAAAGAGCAGCTCAGACATTAGCTCAGTCTAGCACCTAGAAATAAAGTCATACAGATTTAGAACAAGTATTTTTGGTTGAACAATCTCTTTAAAGCACACAAAGTAATACTTTTTTACTTAAAAACCTGGCTTGTTTTCCTCTCGTCTAGACCCTGAAGATGAATCCCATATTCCGCTCTCCATGGTGATCAATAAAGCGGCTGCAAACACGCTCTCGAGTTTGCCGAAGACCTTTCAGGCACCTCCGCTTTGGATTGGATTACATTAATATGTTCAAAAGCACTTTATATTTTCCCAGCACCACAGTCAAAACGCACTGATAAAGCTAGTCAAGGGAAAGACTTTGTTTACTGCGGATTACAAGGATTACGGCGCTCTCGCACGGTATCACTACCTCAGCAGATTAACCAGCCTATCCATTACTCACTCAGACTGACTCGGAGATGGGCTGTGCCTCTGTGGCTATCTATTACGGGGGGGCAGATGGAGGGGGTAGTTAGTCTTTGTGTCAGGGCAGCTGAATCAGGTCTTCGGAGGCTGGTTTGATGAGGCTGGTGGGCCCAGACCTGCGAGCGCTAATTCTCTCAACTGAACTCTTTTATTCATTTAAGTATGAATAATTTGGAGATGATGAAAGTTGTTGAAAGACAAAAACCTGGGAGAAGTTTTCTGCTTTCTGAGGCATTCAGGATGGAAGCGTTGGCGGCGTGAAGAGCTTGTCCTTGACGCTGTCTAAATGGGTTTTATTTTGAGGCGTTTTTTTTGTTTTATTACATGTTGTGCACTGACAGAAATTAAACATTGATTTTGAGACGCTCCATTTTCTCTCATGGTGATTGTGTAGCTACTATAGCAAAGGCCAGGTAGTAATGACCTACTCCCATGGTGCAAATTACAGGGGCTTTGGAGGGGTCTGACTCCAAATTTCGGCCTGGAACCCCTCCCAACCCCCCGAACAAAGTGATGAAAAAACATATCATTAACCACTAAAGTTGGAGAACTAGTTAGATAGAGTGCATATGTTTTTCTTGGCAGCAAACTGGCTTTCGCAAATAGAATTTGCTAAAATAGGACCGACAGGACACTGAACGCATTTTCCCATTGTTTTTCTACGTAAGCATGCACCAGATGGACGACTTTGACCTCTGTGCCGCATTTCGCTATTTTTTCAGTGCCTCACGCAAGAGCGCCACGTTTCTTAGATGCCGTGTCAGGTAAAAAAAGAAAAAAAAAGAACGTAAATTTCTAAAAGTGCGCCTCAAGGCACCCACTTGAGCACTTTTTTTTTAGTACTGTTGTTATTTTTTACTTTATTATACAGCATATTTACATAAAACATGTATAGTGCAAAAAATGTGATTTGTTTAAAAGTTCACCATCTAATCAATTCCAGAAGGCTACATCATGTCCCACCCTACATTTTTTCACGTCAAATATCGTGTGCCACTTGGAAATTCGTACATTATGGAAATAAAAGGGGTTTGCGAATGGCGTTTCACGTAGACTTTAAGATAGTTGTCGTTTGGCTAACTGCGCTAGTGCTACTAAAATAACATTTTGGTTGTGCGAGACAAACCTCAACAGATTGTCCTGAAAATTACAGATGTAAAAATTCCATTTAAAAAAATTAACTGCCCCAAAAAGTCATTTTATAATTATTATTTTTTTTTTTTTAAGTAGTGTTTTGTTCAAAATTTCACTTTCCAAACAATTACAGAGGGATAAAATGAAGACCCACCCAACATTTTTTTCATGGCAAATATCATGTACCACTTAAAAATGTGTACATTATGCAAATTAAATGGGTTGCCAATGGTGTTTCACAATTAAAAAGTGCTGTAAGCGATTTTTTCATGGAAAGGTATGCAAAAAATGTTTCTACTCCTGAAAGATATTAATGAAATAAGTGTTGTGAGATATCTCACTGGTCTCTGACCGCTCTAGACTCTGTAAACAGCAAATAAAAATGTGTCCGTGGGCTGCAGTCTCTGACGCTTTCGACCTGTCAATCATTTTGCACGTTCTCATAGTATTGTAGTTGCTGTGAATTATTGAGGCTTACTGCCATTTTTATGCCATGTTGCTCATAACGGTTGGCAGTTGAGGGTGCTATTTTGCTGCTTTTGTTTTTAACAACCGTTTCTGCACGATGTCGGTCTCAATAAAGCTCATTTGGTATTTTTTGAATGTGGGGTTTTGGAAAAAAAAGGGGGAGTGGCTAATCCAACGGCTCAGTCCCATGGACCTAGAAAGGCTAAAATCACTTACAGCACCTTTAAGATAGTTGGCGTTTGGGTAGCTGTGCTAGTGCCACTAAGAAAATTTTGGTTGCGTGAGACAACCCTCAACAGATTGTACTAACAATTATCAACATAGAAATTCAATTTTAATATATTAACCACCCTGAGTGATCTTATAAAGTCTTTTTTTTAAAATAGTGTTTTGTTTATAAGTTTACCATTCAATCAATTCTAAATGGATAAAATCCAGTCCCATTTTTTCTCCTCAAATATTGTGTCGCTTGGAAATTTGTACATTATCAAAACAAAATGGGTTGTGAATGACGTTGACGGTTTGCTAACTGCGCTAGTGCCACTAAAAGACAAAAAATTTGGCTGCATGAGACGAACAGATTTTCCTGTAAATGACCTATATAGAAATTCCATATTAAAATATTAACCACCCCTGAAAGTCAATTTAAATTCAAACATTAAATTCGAACATTGTCTGTTAGAACTTGAACCATTTGACGATATGTTTTAAAGAGGCAGAAGGTGCTGGAGATAGAGTTTATACCTTCACACAAAGATGGAAAGTTGTTTTTACCCCTCTTGGATTTATAAACGATACTCCAGTTCGATGTGATTTAGCGGCAGTTTCACTGGAGAGGGCTTAACCCTTATCGGAAGCGTTATTCCCGCAGTAACCTCATTTTAGCAGCTCTTAACCTCCAGGGAGCTGAAGAACCTTATCTCCATTTGATTCCTGCGTTATTTATTAGATCTCTGCAGGGAGGCTATCGGTCTCTCAACATTATATCCATCACCGGAGCCGCTTGTGTCCTGCGGCATCCAAACACAGCGTTGCGCTTTGGCAGGCTTAGCAAATTCTCGATGATGAGCATGCTATCGTATTCCACACCTGTTTGGTCAGTATGTGGCCACATACACCTTTATTTCTGATTGTGACTGAGGCCGAAATCCAAATGGCATTTTTGCGGAGGTAATTTTGTCATTTATGATCATGATAGCTTGATTTGAACAAATACTATTTAAGAAAATTATGTTTTGATGCCAGTGCATCATTATGCTCACTTTCATATGCAATTTGCACTGAGTGCTTCGTGTGTCGACAGGGTGTTTGTAAGGTAACGGGAGGACTGCGATGATCCCGGTTGGATCTTTCGTGCGCTGATGAGAAAGGCATTTTGAACAGCCCCCTGTAATGAGAAAGGAAGCACACAAGGAGACAGGTGCATGATTAACGGCAACAAGCGAACGCACCTGCTGTGATCAAGATATGCTAGCATATTTACAGCCTATTTTGGGCAGAAACACCTCTAGCTCAGTTCCAGAACCAAGTGAGCAGCCTGCCTAGACGGCATTTCAAGGCATCACAGACACTCTTCAGGAGCGCAGGCTGTTCCAAAATCTTCTTTTGGCCAAATTCAAAAGGCAGCATCACATGCAGAGAAGGCAGTCCCATAATGCTTTGACTTTCTTCTTTGGAATGCAAAAGGAGAAGTTAAAGATAGTATGTTAAGGAACATGTCTTATGTGAAAGCCTCTCAAGAAACGCATCTATAAATGTGTATTTTTTGTTCTTGTTGCAATTTTAGCACTACGATTTTTAATGCATTGCACTTGTGCAGGGAATTTTGTGGCTGCCATGAAGGTTTCCAGCTGCATCTGATTGTGTGTCTGACAGACACTATACCAACTAATGTAACTGATAATGCTTTTGATTTAAATCAGTCTCGGCGGCATCCTGGAGTTCATTAGTTGAAGTGTTGTGAGTTTATCAAGAATATACAATCAGACCACAAACTGCCAAAAGTGAATTTTATTTTATTTTTTTACACAAAATTGGATTTAAACTGTAAATGATAACTGCACAGTTCTCACTAATTTAAACATACAACATAGAGAGTTCATGTGACAACATTCTAGCATACTCCTTTTTTTAAACGTTTATAGTTGCGTTCATTTTTGCTTACTTTATTATGACTTTATAACATTTATAACTTTATTATTGATAGGGCTGTCACAATTATGAAATTTGGCTGGCATTCGAGCCACCTTAGTCGAGTCAAGTCCAAATCTTTAAACAATTGAGTCTTTGTCCAGAAGGGGCTGAGTCGGACTCAAGACCGAGTCCATAACAGGCCGAGTTCGAGTCGACTCCGAATCTGAATGAATCTGTTCAAGAATCTGAATTAAAATTGTAACCGTAAACTCAACATCAATATTTGAAGCTTATTTTAACCTTCACAACTAAGAAAAAAAATTTGTCAATATAAATGCAAAAAATAAATGAATAATATCCTGCCAAACAAATTTAAAAGTGGTTTAACTGCGTTCAGACGATTAGTTAATAGTCGCAACAGGCCTAATTCTAGATTTACATACAGCATATCGCAAAAACTTGAATGTGTTTTTTACTTGTTGGTTTCAATTGGAATTTCATCACATTATGGAAGAAAAATGGGTTGCGAATGGCATTTCGCATCAACTTTAATATAGCTGGAAAGATGTTTGACTAACTGTGAGATGTTTTGTAACTATTTGAAACATTTATAGTTGCTTTCTGCATACTGTTTTACATATTAGTAGACAGCCTTACGTAATAACCATAGCAAAAGAAACTACTTGAACACTTCCCATTTTGAATGGTACATCAACAAAACATACCGTTGTTATTAATAACTTTATTATAGATAGGGCTGTCATGATTATGAAATTTGGCTGACGATTAATTGTCAAAAAACTAATTGTGATTATGATGATTAATTTAAAAAAACTAATTGTGATTATGATGATTAATTTAAAAAAAGAATTGTGATTATGATGATTAATTGTCAAAAAACTAATTGTGATTATGACGATTAATTGTGAAAAACTAATTGTGATTATGATGATTAATTTAAAAAACTAATTGTGATTATGATGATTAATTTAAAAAAAGAATTGTGATTATGATGATTAATTGTCAAAAAACAAATTGTGATTATGACGATTAATTGTCAAAAAACTAATTGTGATTATGATGATTAATTTAAAAAAACTAATTGTGATTATGATGATTAATTTAAAAAAAGAATTGTGATTATGATGATTAATTGTCAAAAAACAAATTGTGATTATGACGATTAATTGTGAAAAACTAATTGTGATTATGATGATTAATTTAAAAAAACTAATTGTGATTATGATGATTAATTTAAAAAAAGAATTGTGATTATGATGATTAATTGTCTAAAAACTAATTGTGATTATGATGATTAATTGTGAAAAACTAATTGTGATTATGATGATTAATTTAAAAAACTAATTGTGATTATAACGGTAAATTGTCAGAAAACTCATTGTGATTATGATGGTTAATTGTCAGAAAACTCATTGTGATTATGACGGTTAATTGTCAGAAAACTCATTGTGATTATGATGATTAATTGCCAAAAAATTGTGATTATGACGATTAATTGTCAATAAAACGTATTGTGATTATGATGATTAATTGTCAAAAAACATATTGTGATTATGACGATCAATTGTCAAAAAACTAATTGTGATTATGATGATTAATTGTCAAAAAACTAATTGTGATTATGACGATTAATTGTCAAAAAATGAATTGTGATTATGACGATTAATTGTGAAAAACTAATTGTGATTATGATGATTAATTGCCAAAAAACTAATTGTGATTATGACGATTAATTGCCAAAAAACTAATTGTGATTATGACGGTTAATTGTCAGAAAACTAATTGTGATTATGATGATTAATTGCAAAAAAAACTAATTGTGATTATGACGATTAATTGTCAAAAAATGAATTGTGATTATGACGATTAATTGTGAAAAACTAATTGTGATTATGATGATTCATTTTCAAAAAACTCATTGTGATTATGATGATTAATTGCCAAAAAACTAATTGTGATTATGACGGTTAATTGTCAGAAAACTCATTGTGATTATGACGATTAATTGCCAAAAAAACTAATTGTGATTATGACAATTAATTGTCAATAAAATGTATTGTGATTATGACAATTAATTGTCAAAAAACGTATTGTGATTATGACGATTAATTGTCAAAAATCGAATTGTGATTATGATGATTAATTGTCAAAAAACTTATTGTGATTATGACGATTAATTGTCAAAAACTATTTGTGATTATGATGATTAATTGTCAAAAAACTTATTGTGATTATGACGATTAATTGTCAAAAAACTAATTGTGATTATGACGATTAATTGTCAAAAAACTTATTGTGATTATGACGATTAATTGTCAAAAAACTAATTGTGATTATGATGATTAATTGTCCAAAAACTAACTGTGATTATGACGATTAATAGTTTTAGGGCTTTCCCGATTATGGCGATTAATTGTCTGTTTTAGGGCTTTCATCTGATCCTGGTTATTTGGTCTAGCCATGTTAGACCAAATAACTGCGCTCAGACGATTATTTAATAGTTGCAACAGGCCTAATTCTAGATTTACATACAACGTATCCCAAAAACTTTAGTTTTCAAAGTTCAAAGTTGAAAATATAAATTGTTTTCTTCTTGGAAACAAGAAGTTTTGTCTGTTTGAATATTCCATCTTGTTTCAGATGGAAGTTCGTCACATTATGGAAGTAAAATTGGTTGTGAATGGCGTTTCATGTCAACTTTAATATAGTTGCCAAGATATTTGGCTAACTGCTAGTGTTACTAAAAGACTATTTTGAATCTTAAATGTGTATAAGTGCATACTGCATACTTTTTTGCACATTGTTTTAAAAATTGTAGACTGTATGTAGTATATACTGCGCAGTATGCAGTACACTAGTACTGTTTCAGAACAGAGCCAGATCGTGCCAGTTTTTGTCATGGATGTTTCATCAGGTAATGAGTTTGCTGATTGTTATTGATCAGCATGAGTGCATGTTTGAGAGTGGATGCATGCGTGTGGTGTGTAGATACTGAATGAGGCCAAAATGGCTGTTTCTCAAACCCTCGAGCAGACACCGAGTTAAGAGAGACCGGTGGGTGAGTGAGCATGCAAAACCATTCCGCAACACATTTCCGAGCATGATGAGGTGGAAAAAAAAAAGCTCAAATGCAGCCGTCCGGGAGAATTCCGCATTTAAACCTGCTGTAGTACAAGCTCTTCCACGCTACAAAGATAAAAACAAGCGTTTGATCAAGACTGACCTACTATTTTCATGCTTAATGGGCTGTACTTTTGATTCTCTTTTGTTACTGATTGCATTTGATGTCAAAAACCACTGCTTTACCACTCACTTTTGTTTATTTATCAGTTATGAGTGTTATCTCCCGCAGTAAGCACAGTTCATTTCCAAATGTGTTTCACAGACTGATTTTTTTCATGTGGTATCCACAACAAACCAACTCTGTTGGCACTGGGTGGCCTTCATGCTCCCCATTGGCTGTAGTGGTAACACATGACAACCGTCAAGCAATAAATCCTGAAATCCCACTAATTCCACTGGAGTTTGTGAGAGATGGGCAGATTTAGAGTGTGACCTGGTGAAAGCCGGCTCTTTCAGAGAGCTGTTTCTGCTGAGTGTTTTGTACGCACCCCGCTGGCTTTCTTGACAGGTAAATTGAACGCTAAACGCAACAGTGCAGCATTACACACGCAGATTGATCGGCCGTGCCTCACTGGATCATTTAGCCGCAGGTGTTGGCACGCCAGTCTGCATTTTAAAGCGTCCAGCCATAACAAAACATTGCATGTTTGATTCTTGTTGGTGTCATGTGGGTCAGTCAGGCTCGTCTATGAACAAGACCAGGGATGGATGATATATTGAATAGTAACAATGTATCCGCAATGATTTTGCTGGCTTTATATAATGAAGCAACATTGTGAAAATCACAGTAATTTGATATGTTTATTATTTGGTTTTTATGTTTTAGCAATGTGTGACTAGACTTGTTTCATGGTCTCTTTTTGTTTTTTTGTTGTCTCACTACTTGCAAGTATTAGAGCATTAAATGAATGCTTTGATTATTATTTTTACTGTGTTTCAGTTCTTACGCTAAACCTTTTGAATCTTCTTGTCAATAATGGCTGTTTGGTTGAAATGATGGTTCCTCTGATTGTAAAAAATCACTTCGAAACAAATACATAAATATTGAGATGTATATCAACTATAAATAAAAGATATACTGGATAAATATAAAAAAAAGAAACTATCAAGATTAGAGTTGCGTTCCACAATTCTTACTCTTTTATGAAGGATTTTATTAAAAGTCTACAGAA
This sequence comes from Myxocyprinus asiaticus, assembly GCF_019703515.2. Classification (NCBI taxonomy): domain Eukaryota; kingdom Metazoa; phylum Chordata; class Actinopteri; order Cypriniformes; family Catostomidae; genus Myxocyprinus; species Myxocyprinus asiaticus. Next base: position 34,318,490 of record NC_059386.1, on the reverse strand, counting down.
GAAATGAATGTGGAAAATACTTCCAGAACCCAGACAGCTGACAAAGTGGGCTGGCACGGTTGCGCTCTATTGAGTTATCTTAACCAAAAATAAAGAAATAAAAAAAAACGAAATATTTTAGGGCTTTGATGAAATTTTGCAGTGTGCAGAATTTAGCTTTTGTGTAACAGTAAAGGTGAATCAAACACACTTTAGAGACTTAAAGTGTAAGACACGCATAATGTTCTAAAATGAAGCAGCTCACATTGCAGTAAGTTCTAGTAATATTTGCCCTCCCTTGTTATCCTCCCTTCCCTTTCAAACATCATGCTGCTGCAACAGCAGGCGAATTCATCAGCTGCCAAAGTAACATAGAACAAGCATGTGCGAGAGGCAGAGAGGTCTGTTGAAGGGTGCAGGAGAACGGCAAGCGTTTCCTCTGAATGCCTCTCTCTGCCGGTTCACCTTGAAGCAGCGCTGGACGTCTGTTAGCCAACATAGAGAGTGCAAACTGTCAGTGTGCTTTGAGGTGGAAGTATTGAGAGATTGTGATGGCCTGTCTGTAGACACGTATGTACTGACCCTTATGAATAGAGATGCTCAGAAATCTACCGAACGCCTCTTTTAGTTTGGGTCTGTGCAGGACAGTCGAGAGGAATCGAGAGGTCTGCTTCACGCATTAGCTGTATGAAATCCTCAATCGAGCCACGTTTTTAGATGACTCGTTTCAGATATGGCTGGGTAAAAATATCGATTTTACAATTAATCGTGATCTTTATTTGAACAAACCCGATATTGATTCTTAAAATCTTAAGATTGCTCTATTACTTTTACTTTAAGGTTTACTTCAGTTTTTGTCGTAATTTACCAAGTTAGAAAGTTCCCTGTTAAATTTGATATAACTTTACACAGATGCATAGTCAGTGATTTTATCACACTAAAATCATGTTAACACACATATTGTTTACGTCTTGTGGCTATACTTTTGAAACTGTGAGCATTTTAACCAGTGGCGATTTCTCAGGGCCAGCAAAGCCTTCTCTGCTGGCCTAACATGCCAAATAAATAAATATTTTTCATCCTTTCATTCTCAATCACCTTTTTGCCTATGTATTTTTAATCGCTTTCCACTCTTAATTAATTTACAAACAGATAGAGAAGAATGAAAAGTTTATCCAGTCAGAATTTATTCCTTGATAGTTACAAGCAAAGTGTGACAACTGTTTAACAAATCGCATGCCCGTAGCAGCACGTGAGTTTGAGCTCCACCCCGTCAGGCCTTCAGAATTTCTGTAGAATCCCTCAACAGTGCAAATGAATTGGCAACTGAAGTCAGATTGTCAGATTCATCAGCCAATCAGATTGATTTATTTGTTCTTGGTGGGTATGATCTTTAGGATATGTCCCGGTCGAGGCCTTCTAGCTGGCCTGGAATGACGCAGTCACGCTTTAAGTGACGTACCTAATTCAAGAGCGAAAAGCGCGAGATCTTGCTGACGAGTCGACTGTCATTACTGCCGCTATCACCATTGAGAAAGAGATCCTTATGGATTTACAAACACAAGCTGTTCTGCATGACTGTGTGATTGCTTAATTAATTAAACAGGAAAGGAGGACTGATTTTCACTTCAAGTAAATTGGTAAGTGCTTTTTGCATTGTTATAGCAATATCAGGAGTTTTCTAAGTGTAAATTAGGCTGCTGGAGCATTCAGTGTCGGATCAAGTTTTGAAAAGTAGTGCTGCGTTCCATTCAACTCGGAAAGTCGGATTTTACAACTTCCTACTAGGAAAAGTGCAGTGAGATGCATCTTTAAGTCAGAATTACAACTTGTAGGCTCGTGCAGAAATTCTCAACTCCGATTTCGCCGAGATGCAGGGGCATGATGTCACACAAACATGTCGACACTCAGGGAGATATAAAAAGTAAGTGATAAACATTCACTTTATTAAGTAATATCGATAAATTAGTTTGTTTCCACCATGATAGGGCACGAGAACAATACTTCACGCGTCCCCCTTGCGACATTGGGGCATTCAAACGAAAACTCGTTTTGCTTATCTAAAAATAGGCCCGCCACAGCGATAGCGACAACAGAACACAACACAGCTGCACACAAAACAGAAAACAGAACATGCTAAACATGTCTGAAGAGTTAGTTACTGAAGAATTGATGCATTTCTATGCTCAGCCTTATTTTTGTGATAGTTTTTGGACTGGTGCCAGTTCACATAGGATGGAGTTACTCGCGCAATGCTGAAAATAGTAAACAAGCGATCGATAGAATGTACCATCGCTCGTCACTGCTGGTTAGGACAAAAACTCTGATTCCATAGAAAACCATTTTTGATCGTGTGTCGTTTGCCGTCAGGTTAGGACACGGTGGGACTGTGGCTGCCTGTAGTCTCCTCTGTGTTTTTGAGTACTCCGTTCAAAAAAATACTTTAGCTTTCTTTTGAAGCTTGAAGAGGTGGTCACCATCAACTGCCATTGCATGACATCACTGAGCACAACATTTTTTCACAATTTTTCCTTTGTGTTATGAAAAAGAAAGAAAGTCATATAGGGTTACAACAACACATGGGTGAGTAAACGATGACCTTTTTGGGTGAACAAATGCTTTAACTGGAAGGGCATGACATTTGATTGTTATTGATTGTTAAAAGCATTTTCCATATATCAAATAAAAATAATAAATACAATTGAATGTCAAGACCACCTAAACCAGTGTATACTGCACAGTATGCAGTGAGCAGGGAGATAGTATTCCTCAGACACACACCCATGCAAGCTCACATCCCTCGAAGCTCAAGCCAGTTTTCTCCCATTCTAACGTGTGAAATGATGAAATAATGGAGGGCCGTAGGGCATTACTCTGTGAGACTTCACAGAAACAACTAAGGTAATTTGATGCAAATCCCAGCGCTTTTGCCACACCCATTGTACCCATAATGCTCCTCTGCCACCTATCACTTCCTGTGCTCTGTGAATGAGCACGAGAATACGTTCTGATAAAGAAAAAAAAAGACATTTCCATTTTCAACACTTCTGTCACCAAGGTGTGAAACACTCTATTACTGTATGACACATACTGGAGATCATGCAGTTGTCACGTTCTATATTTTTAGATATTTTCCATAGTGTGCTGTAGTCAGATGGATGCTCACTTTTTGGGAAAAAAAAAAAATCAGAAAATCGCTTAAAATGGAAAATGTTGTCATTTAACGCTTGTTCCAAATCTATATGTCTGTCTTCTGTCGAACACAAAAGGAGATGTTAGGCAGAATGTCAGCCTCTGTCACCATTCACTTTCATTTTATCTTTTTTCCAACATTAAATGTAAAGGGTGACTCAGCCATTCTGCCTAACATCTCCTTTTGTGTTGCTTAAAAGAAAGACATATAGAAGTCGTACAGTCATTCAGTTCTTTTGAATAGCGTGCATCGATGAATCATTCATGAGCAGAAATATGTTGTTAATAGGGTTTCATGACCATATACTCTTTTACATTTTCATCTTATTGCTATCTTGGAGAAACAAATGAGACATTAAAGAGATCGCATTAGTGTTTTTCTTTCCTAAGGTTGTTCATGCTTTTGATGTCCTGGCACACTTACTGTAGTACACTGAGAGAAGAAGTGGCATCCGTCACTAGTACGGGGGGAAGGGTGTGTGTGAGCTTTAATTGGAAAGCTGCAGAGGGCTGGCCTGCAGAAATTAGAGCTGGAAGCCCCCTGCAGTCCGCATGTGAGCACGTTTCATCCACACAAACGCGCACACACGTTCAGCAATGCGTATGAAACCCGTCTCAGAGGAGCTATGAAAAATGACGGGAACAGAAAAAGCATGCAGGAGAGGAGACGAGGAGAGTGCCAGAAACGTTTGCAGGCTGCTGGTGTTAGTGTGCTATAAATGTATATGTACGTATGAGAGGCACTGTTTCTTAAGACAAGACTGTTCTATCTATCTGTCTATCTATCTGTCTGTCTGTCTGTCTATCTGTCTATCTATCTGTCTGTCTGTCTGTCTGTCTGTCTGTCTGTCTGTCTGTCTGTCTGTCTGTCTGTCTGTCTGTCTATCTATCTATCTATCTATCTATCTATCTATCTATCTATCTATCTATCTATCTATCTATCTATCTATCTATCTGTCTGTCTGTCTGTCTGTCTGTCTGTCTGTCTGTCTGTCTGTCTGTCTGTCTGTCTGTCTGTCAGTCTGTCATTCTATCTATCTGTCTGTCTGGCTGTCTGTCGTTCTGTCTGTCTGTCTGTCTATCTATCTATCTATCTATCTATCTGTCTGTCTGTCTGTCTGTCTGTCTGTCGTTCTATCTGTCTGTCTGTCTGTCAGTCTGTCATTCTATCTGGCTGTCTGGCTGTCTGTCGTTCTATCTATCTATCTATCTGTCTATCTATCTGTCTGTCTGTCATTCTATCTATGCATCTATATATCTGTCTGTTTGTCTGACGTTCTATCTATCAGTCTGACGGTCGTTCTATCTATCTATCTGTCTGTCTGTCGTTCTGTCTATCTGTCTGCCTGTCTGTCAGTCTGTCATTCTATCTATCTATCTGTCTAGCTGTCTATCTGTCTGTCATCTATCTGTCTGTCTGTCTGTAATTCTATCTATTATCTATCTATCTATCTGTCTGTCTGTCATTCTATCTATCTATATATCTGTCTGTCTGTCTGTAATTCTATCTATTATCTATCTATCTATCTGTCTGTCTGTCATTCTATCTATCTATATATCTGTCTGTCTGTCTGACGTTCTATCAGTCAGTCTGTCTATCTGTCTGTCTGTCATTGTATCTATGCATCTGTCTGTCTGTCGGTCGTTCTATCTATCTGTCTGTCTGTCTGTCTGTCTGTCGGTCTGTCATTCTATCTATCTATCTATCTAGCTGCCTATCTGTCTGTCATCTATCTATCTGTCTGTCATCTATCTATCTGTCTGTCAGTCTGTCATTCTATCTATCTATCTATCTAGCTGTTTATCTGTCTGTCATCTGTCTATCTACCTCTCTATCTGTCTGTCTGTCTGTCTGTCTGTTAGTCTGTCATTCTATCTATCTCTATCTATCCATCTATCTATCTATCTATCTCTCTGTCGTTCTATCTATCTGTCTGTCTGTTGTTCTGTCTATCTATAGGTCTGTCTGTCTGTCGTTCTGTCTGTCGTTCTGTCTGTCTGTCTGTCTGTCGTTCTGTGTATCTTTCTATTGATCATTTTAGCTATCATTCTTTATTATTCTTTTTTATCATTCAATCTATCGTTCCATCTATTGTTCTATCGTTCTATCTATCGTTATATTGTTTTTTTCCCATTCATCTGTCTGTCCATCTATCTATCGTTCTACCTTTCTATCTATCATTCTGTCGGTCTATCTGTCATTCTGTAATCTTATTGTTTTTTTCCATTCGTCTGTCTGTCTATCTGTCTGTCTGTCTGTTTGTTGTTCTATCTATCTATCATTCTATCATTATATCTATTGTTCTGTCATTTTATCGTTCTATCTATCATTCTATTGTTCTCTGTTGTTTTATTGTTTTTTTCATTCGTCTGTCTGTCTGTCTATTGTTAGTCTAACGATAGTGGGATCTATCTATCTATCTATCTATCTATCTATCTATCTATCGTTCTCATCACTTTATTGTTTTTTCATCCGTCCATCTGTCTATCTGTCTATCTCTCCATCCGTCCGTCTGTCTGTCTGTCATTTTATCTCTATCTGTCATTTTATCTCCATCCATCCCTCAAATTGATGGAAATTCTAACAAAATTTCCAATTTGTGTGAGGTTTATGCTCTAAACATGAAAAAAAACAAAAAAAAAAAAAACAAAAACAAATTGGCAATTGGGTAAGCAAAATAAACTTGCATAATTTTGCTTATCAAGTAAATTGATTTTATTTTAAGGATGTTTATATATTTGTACTAAAAAAAAATAATAATTAAAAAAAAAAAACACTTGTTGAGAAAATGCTTTTTTGCAGTGTATATAGCCAAATATGTTCTTCATATCTACCCTGAATAAATTCTTCATCTATAACATATTCAGCTATTCTGCCCATCCAATCGTTCATCCCCCTCTGAGCACAACTCGGGCAGGTAGTGAGATCATATGTCAGGTTAACATCACAGCCCGAGTGGAAAATAATAGCGCAAGACTGCTGCTCTTAGCATTTCCCAGCCTGCCGCGTTCTGCCGGCTTCATTTTCAAACAGTGTTGGCCTTGAACAACTGAACTCTGAACTAGATTTTCCCCGTCTGAGATGCCCTTTAACGGGACCGTTTCTGATAAATTGACCACGTGGAGAGCAATAGAGCTTGACGGAGTTTTGTTCAAAACTGATTTCTGCAGCCTCGCTTGCTCGTCTTATCGCTCGCTCTCTCTCTCTCTCTCTCTCTCTCTGTTTATGACATGTTCACTGGTTCGTCCACACCATATGCTGTTCCCGGGGGTTTGGAGAGCTCGGCCGTATGCACTGTGTCTCGGGGTAGTTTGTTTGAGTTTGCAAACAGACTGTTTTGTTTGTCAGGACCAGGTGTTTGTAATAAAGCCAAATTAGTTGGTGCAAACACAAAGTGCCAAGCATTAAAATAAAAATGTTCTTTGGGAGGGAAGATGCTGCTAAACCAATTTTGGACATGTGTTGTTTTTGTTAATTTAGTGAAACAAAGGATGTGCAAGATGACATTCTTTCACACTTGACTAGTTGGTGGGTTGTCTGAATGACCGGTCGGTTTAAAGGAAGCCCTCGGAGAGGGTTTTAGCATCCAACAGTTAATTTTAGCAAGCTAAAACCCTCTCCAAGAATGTCATATGAGGTTCTTGTTCTTTTTTTTTTTTAATTTTTTTTTTTTTTATAGCCAATAGGCTTTAGTTTTTATCAAAGACGTGAACCATGATTTGCTACTTGCTATGGCTAGTCATTGCCATAGTAGTTTTAGGGGGAGGGACATTCTTATTCTAGAGAGATTTTAATTGGACAAAAATCTGTTTACGCCCCTGTGAACAAGATGAGTCATCAATATTTTTGGTCTATTTTCCAGTGACGTGTAGTACATAAACCGTGTATCCCTTCACTATTAACTATAAACTATTATTTTAGTACTTTTGTGGAAGAATTGTTTGGAAATAAGAATTGAAATTCTTTTCTAGTCTCGGCAGAGCAGATCAGAAATGAGTACAATTCTTGTAAAAGGCATGACAGTTCTTATTTCATTTTTAGTTGGACATGACAAAATTCATTACTTGTGCTTCAGTAAGATTAATTTAGTAACCGACAGATGTATAAGTGTTTTTGATTTACTAAAAAGTGCAGGCTCATAAGAGTCATTCGCTCTGGATTTGGAATATACTGGTCATGCTGTATGATTTGCGATGTAGATTCAAAAGAACCTGCTCATATGAGTCATTCGTTCAGGAATCAGACTACACTTGACACACTCTAGATTCAAAAGAACCAGCTCATATGAGTCATTCGTTTGGGAATCAGACTACACTTGACACTCTAGATTCAAAAGAACCTGCTCATATGAGTAATTTGTTCAGAAATCAGACTACACTGGACACGCTGTATGTTTCACACTATTGATTCAAAAGAATCGTCTCATAAGAGTCATTCATTCGGGAATCGGACTACACTGGATGCGCTGTGGATTCAAAAGAACTGGCTCACAAGAGTCATTTGTTCGGGAATCGGACTAAACTGGTCCCGCTGTATATTTTGCGCTGTAGATTCAAAAGAACCGGCTCACAAGAGTAATTTGTTCAGGAATCGGATTACACTGGACATGCTGTATGTTTCGCACTGTTGATTCAAAAGAACCAGCTCTTAAGAGTAATTCATTCAGGAATCAGACTACACTGGATGCGCTGTGTTTTGTGTTGTAAATTCATCAGAACTGGTTCATAATAGTCATTCATTCAGGAATCGGACTACACTAGATGTGCTGTGCGTTTCGTGTTGTAAATTCACAAGAACTGGCTCATAAGAGACGTTGGGAAATGTTAACGGAATCAAAAAATCGTTCAAATATACAATATATATATATATATTTTTTAATGGAACCTGTTCTAAACAAGAGTTCTCTGTTCCTAACCCTTGTTTTCCCAAAAGAGAAAGACTATACATTTTAATATATATCTGTATGTATGTGCTGAAAGTTAATGTTATCAACTTTTTGGAGTTACTAGCATAGCAAAGCTATCAAACATGGACTAAAAGCCACAAAGCTCACATTTTGATTTATATGTGTCTTTAAAGCACTACAGCTAAAAATATATTAAAGCCAAAAACTCATATACCTGCCTACTTCACTAATGGACTAGTTGGCCATTGTGAGTTTTCAAATGGTATTCACAACGTGTATTTTGTTGTGTTTATCGTAGAGTAGAGCTGGAGTGTTTACTTGTGGCTTGGCTTGAGTTGATCTCGGCTCATTATTGAGATGGTCTCTCAGTGATGTGATATCTCCCCTCCTCCACTCGGCTCTCAAGAAACAAGCACTTCGCATTGCCTTTCTCTCTTGCTTTTTCTCAGATGGCTGTGTCTGACTCTTCCAATCTCCGCAGATAAACAATCGGAGGAGAGCGCGGATGGCAGATAACACTTGTATCTCATACCATCAGAAAACGTATCCCTGCCGCCAGACGAATGTTGTCGTGCCTCTTCATATCACCTCCCCAATAACAAATGAGACTATTTCCCGAACAGATGCTTGCTTACGATCCATTTAAATTAATTGTGTAGTTGATGTGTGTCGCTCATTGTTTATTGATATGCTCTGGTTTGTTCTTGTGAATAGGTGCATGTCTCAAGCACTCTCCTGTTTGGGAAATTAGCAGCGGAATGATCTCATTTGAAAAGCTCGGGCACCTCTCATTACCCTTATCCCATGTCCCGTGGGGTATGAAGCCAGGGCGGATGGGCCTTTTCTGCAAAACTGATTAGAATAGTGTTTCAGTTAATCAACTCTGAGCTCGTTTTTTCTCCTCGGCTTTTTAAAAATGGCTTTTGTGTAATGTAATTACGCTATGTCGTTCTCCAGCTCTGTGAAATTTAATTTTGATTTTTCTGTTGGGGAATGGGTTAAAGTGGAGTAGTCTGGAGTGTGGTAATGATTTGGAGAGGTGGACCAAGATGTGACCATTAGCTTTTACTATTTTTGGCCTTTTTTGTCATTTTTATTAGTGGTCATTGGTAAGGCAAGCACCACTCACATTTTCTTCATAAAATGTAAAAATATAGTTGATAGTAGTAATGAGCAGCACTGAGCATGTTTATATGCACGATCTTACACTGATTATGCTTAATAAGCCAACAACGTGTAAGGCCATGTAAACAGTTTTACCTTTATCGGGGTAATGTATGAAACACAGTTTTAGCAGACACCTCTAGTGTTCATTTCACCAGGGAACTGCCACAATACATACAACAAGCCGCGCAAAAATAATTTATTTCGGATTTTCTATGAGACCAGGTTGGCTAGTCCACGACCCTTGACAGCTTTTCCAATTATTATTTCAATCTCCAAACTATTTTTACAACATGTCCACGGATGAACTCTGTTGACATTTAAAACGGGTTGGAAAGATTATGTGGACAGCTTGTAAATGTCAGAGTAAAACTATGATTTCCCTGTAGAATCTCAACACCTGCATTTTAGCCCAATTTCAAAATTCTCAAACTCTCAGACTAAAAATGCCAGAAGTTTCAATGGATTTGTCATAAAATCCCACCTCTCCCACCAGAGATTTTACTGTGTACTACATCGCCTCCTTTTTGCTGCAATAAACGTTCAAAAGATTATTTTAGGAACTTTAAGATGAAAGTGCAATTCCAGTACATCTATATTGCTTTGAACGGATTGATATCTCCATCCACCGTCCCCAGAGATGACCTTGAAGGGTGGAGAACGCTCTGTTCTTATCAGAACTGTGACTCCAGTGTGATGTGTGCTTTCATCTTGTATTAGACGACTGGTCCAGAGATTTTCAGAGATGACAAAGTCAAGTTAAATGAAATCTCTCTGCTGATGAGAATTACATTTTTAAGAGTTCATATAATGGAAAACAAAATTTGTTCTCACTCTTTTGAAATTAGATTCTGATGCACAATGTTGACATCAGCAGTGGACTCAGCTATGCTGTTTTTCCTCTTTTCCTTTGTCCTGTTCAGGATGGGCTTCATTTCAGGTTATGGTTGTCTCGATTACCCAGCTTCTTTTAGCACATAGTCTGCTCCGAAAGCTCTGTAGGTGTCCCAGTTTTTCCCTTAAGAAATTTAGAGCAGTCCAGAGAGTCTGGCACATGATTTAAAGGGCTAGTTTACCCCAAATGAAGTGTAGTTCCAGACCTGTTTGAGGAGATGTTAGGCAGAATGTGAGTTACAGTCACCATTCACTTTCATTGTATGTAAAAAAAAAAAAAAAAAAGAAAAAAGCCCAACATGGTTGTAGTTTGGATTTTTTTTTATCGAGAGCTCTCATGCTCTAAGACCACAGTAAGACATAATTAAGCATTTAACTTCAGAGGAAGTTTGCTATTATAGCTATCGTACATGTTACAAATTTGACTTAATCGAAATGAAACATTTGCAGCTGTTATGAAACATTTTCCGTGAGGTTTACTTTTTAACAGTCTGTCTAGTTTCGCCAGACGCCTTTCGGGACGGATCTTGTCATTTCAATTCCATTCAACTTTGGGCTGTAATAGGGACAGGGGTCGTTTAAATCTAGCACTAGCCTGGAGATTCGTTTCCACTTGGTTAATTCATGCAAATTTCTTTGTAGATTATTATCCTATGATAGCATTTGCAGACGAGTAATATAAACCCAGTCCTCTCTGGTATTGTTCCATTTATTATATTATTTCGTTTTCAGTTCTACTGATTCAGACCTTCTTGGTGGTGTTTGCTAAGGCAAGCATCACTATTACTGTTGCTCATACTTAGGGTTAGGGATTTGAACAAATCTGAAACCTTAAGAATTCAACTTCTGTGTGTGTATCTTGTCTATTTGCGCTACAGACATGAATGATACCTCAAATCATATGACTTGTTGAGGAAATGCTACTTTACTAAAGGATTGGGCTTAGTATTTTCATCTGGCGGACTAAAACTGGCAAAACATCCCATTGACTCAATTGAAGGAGGGACCTGAGTTATATTTAGAGACTAGAATATCATAGAGAGTTGAGGGTAGGCTCAGAACACCCTAGCAACCACCTAGCAATACCCTAGAAACCTCCCAGAACAACCTAGCAACTGCATAACAACTTCTTGGCAACCACATAGTAACACTGCTAACCACTCAGAAGACTCTAGCAACCGTCTAGTAACACCATGAAAACCAATTAGAAAACCCTAGCAACCACATATCAGTGCCTTGGCAACTACCCATAGCACCCTAGCAACTGCATATCAACACACTGATAACCATTTAGAAGACCCTAGCAACTATCTAGGAACGCCTTGAAAAACACCCAGAACACCGTAATAACTGCATAGCAACACACTGATAACCAACCAGAGCTCTCTAGCAACCACATATCAACATCTTGTGAACAACCCAGACCACAATATTTGCAACATAGCAACACACTGATGAACATACATAATACCCTAGCAACCACATAGGAAACCATCCAGAACACTCAAACAACCAAATAGCAACGTCTTTGAAACCACCCAGAATAGCCTAGCAACTGTATACCAATGTCTTGGCAATCACCCTGAACATACTAGCAACCGCATAATAATGCCTTGGCACCACACTAGCAACCAGGTAGCAACACACAATAAACCCTCAGAACACCATAGAAACCAACTAAGAACACCTTGGAAACCACCCAGACTGCCCTAACAACTGCATAGCAAAATCTTGGAAACCACTCAGAACACACTAGCAACTGCATAGCAACATCTGGGGAATCACCCAGACCACATTAACAACCACCTTGGAAACCACCCATAACACCCTAGCAGCCGCATAGAAATGCCTTGGCAACCACACTAACAACCATGTAACAACACACAATAAACACTAAGAACAACTTGGAAACCAACCAGACTGCCCTAACTACTGCATAGCAATATCTTGGAAACCACTCAGAACACCCTAGCAACTGCATAGCAACATCTTGACCATCACCCAGACTACATTAACAACCTCATAGCAACAAACTGGCAACCACTCAGAAGACCCCAACAACCACATAGGAATGACTTAGAAACCACCTATAACACCCTAGCAACCACATAGCAACATTAGGAAACCCATCAGAACACCCTAGAAACCACCTAAGAAACCAATCAGAACACCCTAACAACCGCATGGCAATGTCTTAGAAACCACCCAGAACACCCTAGCAGCTGCATACCAATGCCTTGGCAATCACCCAGAGCACACTAGCAACCGCATAGCAACGCCTTGGCAACCACACTAGCAACCATGTAGCAACACACAGTAAACACTCAGAACACCATAGAAACCACCTAAGAACACCTTGGAAACCACCCAGACTGATCTACCAACTGCATAGCAACATCTTAGAAACCACACAGAACACCCTAGCAGCCGCATGCCAATGCCTTGACAATCACCCAGAACACACTAGCAACCGCATAGCAATGTCTTGGCAACCACACTAACAGCACACGATAAACACTCAGAACACCATAAAAACCATCTAAGAATGCCTTGGAAACCACTCAGACTGCCCTAACAACCTCATAGCAACATCTTGGAAACCACTCAGAACACCATAGCAACCACCTAGGAATGCCCTAGAATCTTCAGAAAATGTCAAATCTAGTTTAGTATGATAGCATCAACAGAAAAGCAATATAAACCTCATCCAGTCCTGCGATTGTGCAATTCCTTTTATTTTCTATTCTGTTTTACTGTTTCTGTCCATGTCTTTTTTGCTCTATCTCGCTCTCTCTGTCTCTTTCTCATTGTCTTTTCCGGCTCTAGGGATATCTCGCAGAGACAGAGCTTCTCTTTCATGTTGTCCGAGCTCAGATCTTTAAAAGGCCAGCGTTCCCAGGCAGGGACTGGTTAAGTGTGAGCTTAGCGGGGTCCCGAGGCCCCTAAAGCACAGGTGCAAGATTCCAAACCCTGACTCGCCATGAACTTCAAACAGCGCTGGACTATTCCGAATCCCACAACAGAGTTCTGGCTCTTTAAACCATGTGTGTTTGCGTCGACTTCCCACATGTGCTCTCCTCTTCCTCAAGTTTGAAATGTAGGAGGGCCCAGTGGTTTGCAGTTGTAGCCAGATGAGTGAAAGACAAACCTCACATGATATATAGTCCTGTTTGTCATTTATGGTGTTGTGTAGCCAGACTTTTGACTAAATTAATGAAGTCTGGTCCGGATTGCGGCTTATTCTAGCCAAGAATGGCCCAGTTAGACAGAAAAGAGACTGTCTGACTGACATGTTAAGCAACCAATCACATTTTAGTTTGTTTTTATTCATGTATCGATCCATCCATCCATGCATCCATCTATCTATCCTTCGTTCTATCCATTCATCCATCTATCCATCCATCCATCCATCCATCCATCTATCTATCTATCTATCAATCTGTCTATCTGTCTGTCTGTCTGTCTGTCCATCCGTCTGTCCGTCCATCCATCCATCCATTGTTCTGTCTGTCTGTCTGCCTTCCTATCCATCCATCCATCCATTATAATGTCCGTCTAGTACGTTTTCTTTAAAAAAATCAATTGAAAAACAGCGTGGACGGATGGAAAAACACATTTGTTGTGAACAACCGCTTACAAGACAAGTGTGTGTGCAGTGCAAAGTGGTGATGACAGAATTTTCATTTTTGAGTGAACTATCCCTTTAAGAACATCTATCAACACAACATTACCACTTCTGTGTCAACAATATCACATCAGTCAGCAGTGTGTAAGCTGGTGTTTACGACTAATAGTAAACATGATCTGTTGAGTACTCTTCCCGCTACAAGTCACAGCAGATTGCGAGACATGATACGTCCATCAATACGGCAGGTAAACATATCAGTGCTGTTTCCATAGCAGCGAAACTCCCAACAGACTTCATGTCTCCCTCTGTGAATCTAGTGCATGGTGGAATTTCAAACGGAGCTGTTAAAAATGGGCTGCATTAAAGGACTGCGACCACATCGGCAATGCCGCCTTTCATACAGGGAACTCTGGGAACGAGGTGGGCATATAATTAAGGGTTTTTGAGGAGACCGTATGGCGATATTTACTCGGTTCATGGGTAAGGGTGGAGTCTGGCTTGCGGTTTGAGGCGAATCACAGTAGAAAGTAAATTCCTCTAGAGAAACATGAGTTAGATGTGACGTGGTCTGATAAGTGGAAGTGATTGCAGCTTTAGGCTTGAGCAAAACAAGTTGCAAACATGAGATAAGACAGTTTTAGTAGCATTTAAGACAGTCTGTATATTTATGTCTAAAAAGAGTATTTTTTTTTCACCATCAAGCCTTTATATCATAGTTCTGTGGTGGCACCATGGTGAAGTTCATCACATTAACTATAAACATGTTCGACTAACATTTGACAACCAGAAAGTATCCAAATATTGTCTTAATTTTGAACAATATAATTTGAATATTTAATCATTTTTAGTTTAGTTAGACGTGTGATTGTGGCAACTTTCTTTGAAAAATGGCACTTTATTTTTTAAAATATATAAATAATATTATATATACTGTATTATAACAACATTTAATTTTTAATACAATATATATATTTCTAATTAAAATATGTTTTTGTTTTTTATGCATCTTTGTTTGAAAATGCTACTTGTTTTTTTACATCTTTTTTATTATATTTTATTATTTTTAATATAAACAATATTTTATATATATATATATATATATATATATATATATATATATATATATATATATATATATAAAAACACTTTTTATCTACAAAATGTAATTTTTATTACAAAATTCGGATTTTTACTCGGACTTGACTTGGACTCGAGCCTTTCAGACTTGGGATTTTTTTTCCCGAGTCTGGTCGAGTCCATGGCATTTGTGATGCAATGAAAAACAAACAAACAAAAAACATAACATAGGGTGACCATACGTCCAGACCTGAAAAAAGCGCCTGGCCGGGAATTCAAAATTGCCTCTAAATGTCTGGGATTTGGCTTTGTCTTCATAATGATGTGCTCTCTATAGTTAGTATTATCATACATTCTGTGTATTTGATACTGCGCATCAGTTTTCATGCATATATGTACAAATTGTAAAACTCAGTCCGTCACATATTTGTAGCGCAACCTCTGTGTTACTTGTAAAGCTGGCACTTGAGTTTCAATGGCAAAAAAGTAAAAAAATATAGTGAAGAACACAAGTTAGTCTCTATTCACCTATTATCCATACTAAATATAATGTGAAAAGAAACGTCAGCCCAAGGTGAGTTTGATCTTGACTTTAGGGAAGTAGGCTACACCTGGACTGAAAAGTGTGAAGTGTAGTAGTGTAGTATATAAATATTTTTTAATAGTATCTGATCTTTTCTGTTTTTATTTTATGGGCATTATTAAATGTTTTATTGTTACCATTTATTAAATGTATTAAACACATTAAATGTATATAATTAATTACATTAAATGTATTTCACCCATAATTTTAGATAAAACTCAAATAAATTGAATGGACAAATTGAAAATGAAGTAGAAATACAAACTAAATTAAAATTCGAAATAATAATAACTCTGGTTTTAATGACTAATGCAGCTTTCACTTTCTTTAGTCTATGTTTGAGTGGATGGGAAAAGCAACAAATAACTGAAATGTCAACAGAACGCAATAAGAAGTGTGTTGAAGGACAGTTTTGTCTTCGTACACCTAAAGCATATGCTTTCATACTGAAAGCACTTAAAAATTTCAGCAGGATTCTAATCATTTGTTTTTTGCATTTCTATTGACAAACTGTTTTTCTTAGTTGTGAAGGTTAAAATAAGCTTAAAATATTGATGTTGAGTTTACAGTTACAATTATAATTCAGATTCTTGAACAGATTCATTCGGACTCGGACTTGACTCAGAATCGGCCTGTTATGGACTCAGTCTTGAGTCCGACTTGGCCCCTTTTGGACTCGGACCCGACTCAGAATCGGCCTGTTATGGACTCAGTCTTGAGTCCGACTTGGCCCCTTTTGGACTTGGACCCGACTCAGAATCGGCCTGTTATGGACTCAGTCTTGAGTCCGACTTGGCCCCTTTTGGACTCGGACCCGACTCAGAATCGGCCTGTTATGGACTCAGTCTTGAGTCCGACTTGGCCCCTTTTGGACTTGGACCCGACTCAGAATCGGCCTGTTATGGACTCAGTCTTGAGTCCGACTTGGCCGCTTTTGGACTCAGACCCGACTCAGAATCGGCCTGTTATGGACTCAGTCTTGAGTCCGACTTGGCCCCTTTTGGACTCGGACCCCACTCAGAATCGGCCTGATATGGACTCAGTCTTGAGTCCAACTTGGCCCCTTTTGGACTCGGACCCGACTCAGAATCGGCCTGTTATGGACTCAGTCTTGAGTCCGACTTGGCCCCTTTTGGACTCAGACCCGACTCAGAATCGGCCTGTTATGGACTCAGTCTTGAGTCCGACTTGGCCCCTTTTGGACTCGGACCCCACTCAGAATCTGCCTGATATGGACTCAGTCTTGAGTCTGACTCAGCCCCTTTTGGATTCGGACTCAAAGCACCCCCAGATAATCACCGATCCTCCACCTGGTCGTCTAATGGTTAGACGGAGACCTGGAGAGGCCTTCAAGCCACAGTGTCTCACACCCACTGTGAAATTTGGTGGAGGATCTGTGATGATCTGGGGGTGCTTCAGCAAGGCTAGAATCGGGCAGATTCATCTTTGTGAAGGACGCATGAATCAAGCCAAGTACAAGGTTATCCTGGAAGAAAACTTGTTTCCTTCTGCTCTGAAAACTCTGACGATTGGTTTGATGTTAACTCTGCCATCTTTTTTGTTATTTTGACCAGTTGTCATTTTTGCAAATAAATGCTCTAAATGACAATACTTTTATTTGGAATTTGGGAGAAATTTTGTCAGTACTTTATAGAATAAAATAAAAATGATATCTTATTTTTTTCCAGAGCTGTATATATATATATATATATATATATATATATTAATATGTTTTATTTTTATGCAATGACATTCACAATTTTTGGATGTGGCTGACATGTCCAAATACTTTTTGGGACTACTGTACGGTTGGTATTTACATGGTACACAAAATATTTCCTTTATTATGATGGTATTACCATCCTGAAATTGACCAAAAAAAACATGGTATTACTGTGGTACTATGTCCAAACAAACATGGTAATACCCTGTTACTATTTTGTTAGTGTGTACCTTTCTGTCTCTTTTCTAGCTTAGTAGTTTGATTGCGGTTAAGTCGTCTGTTAAGGGACTTGACTTCTATCCTCCTTCTGGAATTAAATTATTAATTACAGTGTATCTACAAGATTGGTCGTGACTTGTTGAAATTGAACATTTCTAGCAGTGAAAGTGACCTGCTTGATGGGGTTTCAAGTGTGTGTCAGTCTCTAGTATCATTACGTCTGTTGGGATCCAGGAGTCTGTGCTCTGCATATCAATATCAAGTCAAGTCATTTTTATTTGTATAGCGCTCTTCACAACACACATCGTTTCAAAGCAGCTTTACAGGAAATCATGCATAAAAAAAATAAAAAAAATAAAACTGTAATATCTATAAAGTCTTAGAGTGATCATTGTGTAGTTTGATGAAATATGATTGTAAATTGTGCATAAAAATTAAATAATTAAATAATAAGAACCCCTGTGATCAAGCCAAAGGCAACTGTGACAAGGAACACAAAACTCCATAAGATGTTGGTTAATGGAGAAAAATAACCTTGGGAGAAACCAGGCTCACTGTGGGGGCCAGTTCCCCTCTGGCTAATCAGCATGAATATAATGCCAATATTAGTTATTTGTGTGCAGTGCAGGTAATGGTTTAAGATTAGTAAACTAAGTAAGTGTTTAGGTCCAGTGTTATTTATTTTATTTATTTATTTATTTATGAACTGTAAGATTAATGACTAATGTCTTTGAAGTACATCCTGGATTAACTGCAGAAGTTTACTTAGATGCATTGTCCTTTGTTGGCCCTTAAATGATAGTCTATGTATTCCATTTCAAGAGTGTAGTCCATCAATAGACAAAGGTGATGCGGTGAGGTTCGGTGGGGTACATCCTAACTCCAAGGTTCAGGCAGTGGCATATGAAGTATCCGTTGTCTTACAGTTGGAGTTGGCATCAGTTCAACCTCTGAAGTCAAAAGACTGAAGTGATGTCTCATCAATCAGTGACACATAGCAGTGGAGTCCAACACCAAGCAGGAACAGAGCTGGATCTGGCCGGCTCTGGTAACCTCGGATATGAATCCTGAGGTTGAGACATGGAAACAAATAGAATAATATTAGCGTAGATGCCATTCTAGTTATTGCAGAGTTATAGATCATGATAGATGTTTCTGGTTCCAGCAGACCTAACTAAAGCAGCCTAATTGCAAGTTGATGGATAAATTAGGTGTATGCCTGGCTAAATAGATGAGTCTTTAGTCTAGACTTAAACTGAGTGAGTGTGTCTGCATCTCGAACAGTGTTAGGGAGACTATTCCATAGTTTAGGAGCCAAATATGAAAAGACTCTACCTCCTTTTGTGGATTTTTATATTCTAGGAACTATTAACAAGCCACATTTTTGTGATTGTAATGAACGGGATGGAATATAGTGTTTCAGAAGGTCACTTAAGTACTGCTGAGCTAGACCATTCAAAGCTTTGTATGTTGTTAACAGAATTTTAAAATTAATACAAAATTTAACAGGTAGCCAATGTCATGATGATAAAATGGGGCTAATATGATCATATTTCTTGGTTCTTGTCAGCACTCTGGCAGCTGCATCTTGAACCAATTAAAGTTTATTTATTGATCTTGCTAGACATCCTCCCAGTAATGCATTACAATAATCTAGTCTTGAGGTCATGAACGTATGAATTAGTTTTTCGGCATCAGCAATAGAGAGCATGTGTTTATAATTTAGCAATATTTCTGAGGTGGAAGAATGCTGTTCTACAAACATTGGAAATTTGATTTTCAAAGGACATATTGGTATCAAATATAACAACTAAGTTCTTCGCTGTAGAAGACGATGTAACAGTACATCCATCGAGAGTCAAATTATATTTAAGCGGCTTATTTTTAGAGGTTTTTGATCCAATAAGTAGCACCTCTGTTTTGTCGGAATTGAGTAGAAGGAAATTTTTGGCCATCCAATCTTTGATTTCATTGATACACTCTAGTAATTTGGAGAATTGTGAATTTGCATTAGGTTTAGAAGAAATATAAAGTTGGGTATCATCAACATAACAGTGGAAACTTATTCCATAAT
Source organism: Myxocyprinus asiaticus (assembly GCF_019703515.2). NCBI lineage: Eukaryota > Metazoa > Chordata > Actinopteri > Cypriniformes > Catostomidae > Myxocyprinus > Myxocyprinus asiaticus. The sequence continues at coordinate 34,299,050 of NC_059386.1, read as the reverse complement.
TCCTGATAATATCTCCCAGGGGAAGCATGTATAAGGAGAGGCCCTAAAACTGATCCCTGTGACACTCCATACTTAACTTTTGTTTGATATGACAATTCCTCGTTTACACATAGCGGTCTGATAAATAGGACCTAAACTATGCTAATGCAAGTCCACTAATGCCAACATAATTCTCCAGCTTATTCAAAAGAATGTCGTGATCTATCGTGTGGAAGGCAGGACTAAGATCTAAAAGCACTAGAAGAGAAATGCAGCCGCGATCAGATGATAAGAGCAAGTCATTTGTAACTCTGATAAGTGTAGTCTCTGTACTGTGATGGGGCCTAAATCCTGACTGAAATTGTTCATATATACCATTTCTCTGTAGAAATTAACATAGTTGGGAGGACACTACCTTTTCTAATAGTACCTTTTCGGTCTGTAATTAGCCAATTCTCCAGGATCAAGCTGTGGCTTCTTAATAAGTGGTTTGATAACTGCCATTTTAAAGTTTCTTGGGACATGTCGTAAGGATAGTGAGGAGTTAATAATATTAAGAAGAGGTTCTGAGATTACTGGGAATACCTCTTTTAAGAGCTTAGTTGGTATTGGATCTAACATTCATGTTGTGGCTTTTGATTTTTTGATAAGTTTTGTTAGCTCTTTATAACCTATGACAGCGAAAGATTGAAGTTGCTCGTGAGGAAATTTATGAGACTGTTTTCTGGGGTGCTGTGACAGATGATTGCATAGTTCCAATTTTATTTCTGATTATTTCAATTTTATCAGTAAAGAAATTCATGGAAAGTCATTACTATTGTGCTGCGATGGAATATCTGGTTCAGCTGATGTTTTATTCCTAATCAGTTTAGCCACAGTACTGAATAAACACCTAGGATTGTTGTGGTTATTTTCTATGAGTTTGCTAAAATATGCTGACCTGGCAGCTTTTAGTGCCTGTCTGTAGCTACAGACACTATCCTTCCATGCACCGTGAAATACCTCTAATTTTGTATTCTTCCGCTTGCGCTCCATTTTCCAAGCTACTCTCTTGAGAGCATGAGTGTGATCATTGTACCATTGTGTGGGGCTTTTTTCTTTAATTTTCTTTAATCGAAGGGGGGCGACACTATCAAGAGTGCTAGAGAAGACTGTATTTATACTTTCTGTTATTACATCAAGTTCTTCTAGACTTTTTGGCTTACTAAGAATGCGAGAAAATTCTGGAAGATTATTAGTGAAGCTATCTTTAGTGGTCGAAAGAATAGTCCTACCAGAACGATAACGTGGTGTAGATTGAGTGACATTAGCTGATCGCAGCAAACATGAGACAAGGTAATGATCTGAGATGTCATCGCTCTGCGGTAGAATTTCTATAGTATCAACATCAACTCCATATGACAGAATTAAATCTAGTATATTATTATGGTGATGAGTTGGTCCTGTCACATTTTGTCTGACTCCAAGAGAGTTGAGAATATAGATAAATGCTAATCCCAATGTGTCATTTTCATTATCTATGTGAATGTTGAAGTCACCATTAATTAAAGTTCTATCTACATTAACTATTAAGCATTATTAGTTCAAAAGACTTAAACTTATATCCTGTCCTCTGAGTAACACCAAAAACTTCACTGTAAATTGTAGCAACGCCGCCTCCTCGACCCTTCAGACAAGGCTCATGTTTATAATAACCTGGGGGAGTAGATTCATTTAAACTAATATATTCATCCAGTTTAAGCCAGGTTTCAGTCAAACAGAGTGCATCCAAACTATGATCTGTAATAAAATAAATAACATTTACAATTAGTGCTTTGGTTTAAAGAGATCTAATGTTTATTAGCCCCACCTTTATATGATGTTTATCTTCATTTATTTATTTATTTTTTAAGTTTGACCTTAATCAAATTTTTTCTAAATTATTTAGTGAGAGTTTTGCATTCTGTAGTTCAGGGAACATACACAGTCTTTATATGATGTCTAGTCTCTATGTGTTGTAGTTTATGTGACCTACGTGACATCTCAGTGTGATGCAGTGTGACACTAGCAGACGTTCGGATTAGCCAGTTTGTCTGCTTCCTGACCTGGGCCCCAGTTAGGCAAATACTATCACTATTTAGACTATGAGCCAAATTACTAGAGAGGAGAGCGGTACCTTCCCTGGAGGGATGGAGTCCGTCTCTCTTTAGCAGGTCAGGTCTACCCCAAAAACTCTTCCAACTGTCTGTAAATCCTATGCTATTCTCCGGACACCACTCAGACATCCAGCCGTTCAGTGTCATTAATCTACTGTAAACCTCAACACCACGATGAGTAGGGAGGGGGCCAGAGCATATTACAATGTCTGACATAGTTTTTACAAGTTCACACACCTTTTAAACATTATCTTGAGTGATCTCCGACTGGCGAAGCCGGACATCGTTAATGCTTAAATGAATAACAATGTCGGGTTGAATGAGGTTCACATCCACTAGAATTATAACATTTAGCTATGTAATTGTCTGAGGCTTAATGTCAGGCTATGTATTTTTGATTAGTGTTTTGGCAGTGTACACACTGCTGCTAAATACAGTTGTCAGTTCTCCTTTGATTGTTTAATCCTGTTCTGTTCACACAGGGTTCGGTTATTTAGAGAAGTGACAACCGCATTCAATATTCACTCCCAAAAAAATCATGTTGTTTCAACCGCATTTACATTAAATCTGCGGTAAGTCAGTTAACTAGTTGTTAATGCAGTGACGTCGCTCACTTTTGGAAAGTCCACACTAAAATGCTTTACTTTGAAAATGTGTTGATTTTATGACTTTCATCCACACTTAAACACCTCCACGGGAAGATGTTTGAAAACGCTTTCCATTATTACACACTTTGGTATGTGGTACATCGATGCCAATATTAGTGACGGGTTTAAATCAGCAGAATTTGCAACAGTGTTCAATATATCACAGAAATCCAAATGTTTAAATTTACGTGCCGAAATTAACACAATTTTTCCATTTAAGGTCATGTGTGAACAGGATCTGTTGGAAAATTTGGTAAATCACATAAATAAAAAAATACAAAAGGTAATTCTGACTTTATTTAAATAAATTCACAATCACATGATATATACGCACAGTTGTTATATGTAAAGTTGCAATTGTGCGATGTAAACCAGGGTTATGATAGTTTTGAATTTTTTATTTAGTTTTTATTTCTGCCATTTTCAATTTGTCATTCCAGTGTTTATTTATTTTCGTACGTTTTCACTCTTTGAATGTTAGTTTTAATGTTAGTTCATTTACATTTGAGTTTTTTTCTGTGTTTTCTTGTTTCAGTTTAGTTCGTTTTTATTTTAGTTTGAGTATTTTATGGCTGCCTATTCTACTGATATAATTTAATTATGTTTAACATCATTTGTTTTGTCTGGGCAGTCTTGTGTTACCGTTGTCAAGTGGCAGTTTCATATAATATACTGTGCATCAAAAACTGAAACCAAAATTAATTTGAGGTACATTTTTTTATTTAGATTTGAAGCTATGAAAAAATATTTGTTTAATTTCAGTTTACATTGCCATGTTAGTATTTATTTTTATTTTAGTTAAAGTTTTTGATTTTGTTTTAGTTTTCATTAACGAAAATAACACTGATATAAATTCGACTTTTATATATCGCAATTGTGACTATCGTAATTATAAGATATAAGCTTGCAATTTAGTTTATTGTGAGTTTATATCATGCTTGTGACTTCATTTCTATGCAGCTGGAAGTTTTAAAATCATAGCTGTGAAAAGTAAGGTTGAAATGTTTAGATGTAAAGTCACAATTACCTCTATTATTGTTTTATTCCATGGTGGGATCCATAGGTACATTTACCAGAAAAAACAATCCGGCAATTATACTGCAATTTAGCAGATTTAATATGTGAAAGTGCCTATTAAAACACTTTTACAATATCAACAAATGTTAGATTTAGTGAAACGCAGCACTGGCCCTATAGGACCTACAACTGGGGCAATCCTTATTGATGAGACCTGAACAGCCACTTTTCCACAATCAGGCCAGTGCGATCCAGGGCTATCAACTGGCCAGCCGGAGCCAATAGCCTCGGACCTTGAGCCTCAAGACCAAAATCAATCTGCGTTCCCACCATCGGGCCAATAACCCTGCAGCGTTGGCCAAAAACCTGCCCTTAATATGCTGCTGCGGTGCCAACGTTACACACACCCCGCCCATTTCACAAGCAAGAGGAAGCTCAAGCTGAGGTATCATGTTATCTAGTTATCTAGAATATTGAGTTTATATCGAATGTAAACAGCAAGATAAGTTAGCATTGACAACTCACCGACTGTAACTGCCATGGTGTCCCGAGTGGTCTCTCCTCTAACAGCTGGATGACGTCCCAGCACACCGTCTATGAAAGTTCACCGAACCATAGAAAATAATTTCTTTGTGCTTTGTCTATTGGGTGTTTTAATGATGTTTTACCGGATTTGTACTGTGCCCATTTTTATTTTTTATTTTTTAACCTGTACCGTTGGTGTGCTGGATACACAACCTGGAAAGTTTGGCAAAACTCCGTCTTTGACATTGAATCTGCCTCAATCTCCGGTTGGCCTTGTTTTCCCCTAAGCCCCGAGGAGGCACGATGAAGCCCCGGAAGTGACAGTGGGAACGCAGCTGTTCCTGGCAAGCACTAGCACGCCCTCATTTGGCCCGATAGTGGAAAAGCGGTTAATGTGGTCTTTGATCGCTGTTGTCATTTCCAGTTCTTTGCAGTGTGTATGTGTCCTTTATACTCGAGGAGTATGGAGTGAACATACAAACAACAGCTCAAGCTGCATCATGGGAAACGGTTCACGCTCATCACGTGCCTTAAAACACGGCCAGCATGCTGACGAATTTCGCAGATGTTTGAAAACAATGGAGCTTGCAGGAGCCATGTTCTCATGTTTTTGCATGTACTTCCATTCACACACTGAGATCTCTCCTTCCAAAAACCAAAAAAGGGGAGTGTTGGCCTTTAGAGGTGATGAGAAAACCAGAATGAGAGCAGAATGAGATTTTCGACTATTTTTAGGCAGCCAATTATACCTGTGCCAAGTCTCTGGAGAATTGACCCAACCCAGAAGCCTGGGAGATCTGTCTGCCCGGCTAAGCCAGCGGTTGGAGCTGGTGGTCGGAGAGGTTGGAGGTTGGAGGAAGGTTTCCCTCAACTGGTGGCCTGTTTTCTTTTGGCTCTCTGGAGGGAAAGGAGGTGATAATGCAGGGAGAGTGAAACAGGAATCTAAAGCTCTTTTCTTTTACAGAATAATCTCCTCTGGCATTATATTCTGCCTGAGAGAAAGAAGGTTAGAATGAGATACCACCAAAAAGAGGAATCAACTTCTTTTATAGTGCTTTTTTGGGGCTTTATTTGTCATTTTCTTGTTTTTTTTATTTTTGGAAGAACTTTTCCTTTATTCCCAAGTCGTTCAATTGAAAATGAAAAGGGGCGAATCGGGTAGACAGAACAGGAAGTGATGAAGAGAAACAGAAGAGAACAGGATTGTGGATAAACTGGGTCAAGGTCAGGAAGACTGAAGAGAGAGAGAGAGAGAGAGATTGAGGTGGAAGTGTAGAGAATGATGGAGAGGAGGAGACGGTGGAGGTCGCACAGAGGGTCTGGCATCATTCCTTTTGTTGTGTTTTCATTCTGCAGCCTTTAACAAGTCTCATTTGGGGATCAGGCTGGGATTAGATGCTGCAGGGCGGCATTTGATTGGTCTTGCCATGGATAAATGCTCGTCTCAGCGGGAGACGGGGGCAACAGCGTGATGAAAACCCTCTTCGTAGCGCTGACAGACAACCAAATACTCATTCCTTTTGTTCAGCTAAATGCAACGAAGAAGTCATCCGTGCAACTTTACAAACATGATGTGTTAACACTTCACTAAAATGGTACACTTGAAGCATGCTGATTACACACTGTTCCATCTTTGCATTTTCTTTATTCCTCATAATACTACTAGGGCTGTGTGATATATGGTATACTTAGGAAAGATTTGAACCAATTTTTGTGATGATTTTAATGTGATTTTTATTGGGCCAGTAAGTTTCTTAAAGTCATTAGACTAGTTTTGCGATGCTTCCATGTCTCGCAATTATGAGAGCGTTAAGACAGAGATTGTAATAGCACGCGATTTTAATCAGCAAAAATGAGTTGGTACTGTAAGTTCCACTTATTTCCTTGAATTTATATAGTATTCAGATTCAACAATTTGTTTGCATTATCATTCAAAAATGTTCATGGATGTCCATGCGTTGGAATTTTTATGTATTTAAATGTTTTGGTAAAAAAATAAATGAAGGTTAATATTGCTAGATATTGTAAGTTCAATTGATTTCCGTGAATTGGTTCAAACTGTTTGTTTCAGTGAATCGGTTAAAATACTCAGATTTAGCGCTTTGTTCATGTTACTATTCAAAAATGTGCACGGAAGTACCTGTGTTAGAAGTTTTATATATTTAAATGTTTTTTTGGTAAAGGTAAATGTAGGTTAAATGAAGTATTGACGCTGACTACTAACCCTGGAGTCGCGAGTTTGAATCCAGGGCGTGCTGATGACTCCAGTCAGGTCTCCTAAGCAACCAAATTGGCCCGGTTGCTAGGGAGGGTAGAGTCACATGGGGTAACCTACTCATAGTCGCCATAATGTGGTTCTCGCTCTCAGTGGGGCATGTGGTGCATGGATGCTGTGGAGAATAGCGTGAAGCCTCCACATGCGCTACTTCTCCACGGTAACGCACTCAACAAGCCATGTGATAAGATGCGCGGATTGATGGTCTCAGACACGGAGGCAACTGAGATTCGTCCTCCGCCACCCGGATTGAGGCGAGTCACTACGCCACCACGAGGACTTAGAGCGCATTGGGAATTAGGCATTCCAAATTGGGGAGAAAAATAAAATAAAAATATTGCTAGATATTTTAAGTTTGATTTATTTCCGCGAATTGGTACAAACTGTTTGTTTCAGTGAATCGGTAAAATATTCTCTGATTTAACACTTTGTTCGCGTTATCATTCAAACATGTTCACGGGAGTCCGTGTGTTGGAATTTTCATGTATACATTTTGTTTTGTAAAAATAAATGTAGGTAAATATTGCTAGATATTTTAAGTTTGATTTATTTCTGTGAATCAGCTCAAACTATATGTTGCAATGAATTGATTAATTTAATGATTTGTTTTGCGTTATCATTCAAAAATGTGCACGGAAGTCCCTCCCTTGGATTTTTCATGTGTTAAAATGTTTTAGTAAAAATAGATAAAGGTTCATATTGGTAGAAATTGTGATAATTAATTATCATTCTTACATTTTGATTTAGTGCTAAACACTTTACTTTTTATTGTATTTGACTTTTTGCATTCAGTATTTCGAATGGACACGGCTACAGTTTCTTCGAAATATTACTTTAAAATATAAATCACCCTTTTTTTTGGGGGGTCATTTAAAGATGAATCGTAAACATAAATATAGATTGACTATTGTCAAAAGTCGAAAAAATATTCAGATTTAATTTGTAAATTTTGAGCAGAATAGGAGAGCAGAATTTGTTTTCAAGTTGATGGTAGGCTAATGTTAATATGCAGTATAAGCCATTAATATATTAAACAAAAACACTCAATCAGTGTGTGTCCATGCAGCAAAATGTAGGTTATGATACCGCAGAAACGATCAGGTGTGCTGGGAAAAACAGGGAAAATGCTGTTTACTCTCAAAGGCTGTATGAATCTCTGCAGGCTGTGCACGCAGCGGTGAGAGCCGCAGAAACAGCCGGTGGCGATTGTCACGCTGTCCAGATCAAACACGCCGGTAATGACGGCAGACGGGGTAATCAAACTGCGCCACTGCACTCGGTATTGAAGCACATCAACCCTGCTTTTTTATATTATTATTAATGCACTGCGCAAATGACCAATGGCCCTCCAATTTGGGTTTAATTTAGATATTGGATTAAGTGTGATCTCTCCTGCAAATTCTGATGTCACGGCCATTGTCTGCCTATTAGAATTCAGTTTGGGGAGTGGAGATGGTTTGAAACGTGATTATGTGCAGGAGAATTAAAGTGAATACGGTGGATCAGAGGTGGGATATTGCAGGAGAGAATTTATACCACGGTGTGCAGAGGGAAACCCGTATTAAAGAAAATAAAAGCAAATAAGGACGGATTTAGTTTTGTTTAATGAAAGGTCCTTTATATTTATTATCTGCCAGATACTAGCTTTGCTCAAAACATTAGTGAGCTGCCTTGCTGTCTACTGTCTACATAGGCAGCTAACTTTTAAGGCAGGATCTTAACTGAAATAAACTGCTATGGTGCAGTTTTCATATTAATTTAGCATGTCAAATCTAGCTAAATCTAATCAAACATTTTAATTTATAATTTATTTAATTATTAATGTAAATTTTTATCACTGTGCTTTGAGTTATATTACCTTGGAATTAATAATAAATAAATATAAAAAAAAACAGTTTCACTGTTGTGATGTGGGTTACAGCTGGTGAGAGAGTGGCAGTAAATTTGGCATCCATTCAGAAATAACTGCAATAATCAATCTCTCTTTATTTTTTCCTCTTTCTGACAAAAAACAAAAAAAACAATGATACAAAACTTAATGTCTTTCATGTGGAATTGAAGTGCAATCGCATAAGCTTTGCGAATGACACAATCAAATTAAAAATAATGGAAAAATATGAGCATGATATAAGTTCATTGTAAGTTTATTGCAAAATATTTAGATATATAGAAAGTAGTTTAAGAGTGTAGGAAGAGCAACTCGATTGAGTCATTCACAGTGCATTATGGGAGTGGGCGGTCGCTGCAGAGCTCTTTTGGCGCACTTTGTTTTTTACTTGCAGAACCAGACTGTTGTGTTCTTGTGAGTGTTTGTGTATGAAGGCAATAGACGATCTCTTGTTCTGAAAGGCTTTCAAAGCTGTGTTGCTTACTTGAATGTGTGTGTGTGTATATGTGTATTGGTGCTTGTTTATGAGTGTGTGTGTGAAGGTTAAAGGACCTTCTGGAGTTGGTCAGGTCTTCTCATGTCAGGTGAAATTAGCTGGAGCAGCCTGTGCCAGTCCAAATAATAAGCTCTAGTGGCTGGAGGCATCTTAAAGTCGACCCCTTAACACACCACTGTGGCAACTGTGTCGTACCTCCATTCCGAAGGGTCGTAGTTCTTATTTTTTACATGCCCCCGGGAAACACGGCCGAAATGGACAAATCCGCTCTGAGGATGTGAGGTACAAATGAGAGCCCCATTTTCTCCCAGCACACCCCTTATTTCTCTGCCAGTGTAATGAAGATTTATGAGATGAGAGTATGTCACAGTCCAACCCCAGAGGTCACGGAGGTCTCTGCAAATATATGAGCAACAAATTGCCCCAAACATCCATCATCTTTCAGAATGCTGCATCAGCACGGCTTAAACAATGTATGCAGTGATTCAATAATGTTTTCAATGATTCCGCAATAGAGCACAACGGTGAGCGACCACTTTTTTTGCAGCTTTGATTCTGGACGTTTTTTTCTCATTAATTTTTTCCATAGGGATTTCAGAAAAATTGGTCATGGTCCAAACTAACCAGCTCCATAATGGTACAATGTTGTCTACTTAAATTCTTATGTGAAACACTGAACAACGAATCATGTAAAGAATTGTGAACGATGAAATCAGAAAAAACTGTAAAGTATTAAAACTGTTGACCAGTGGTATTTGATTATAAGTATACAAGCTATTTCAAGTTTATTGCAAGATATTCAAATATATACAAAAATATGACTAGTTTGAGAGTGTAGGGAGATTCGAATGCATCATTCATAGTCTCGCATATCCAGACTTTGACTAAGGGTACGTTTACACGATAACGATGTACTAAAAACGGAAAAGGTTTCCCTTTGCATTTCTTAAAAGCTTTGCGTACAGACGACAACGTTGTCAAAACAATCCCCGTTCACACGGATCCGCGAAAACGACTAAAAACGCTGTATTATGCATGCCAGGCCAGTAGTTGGCGATGTCACTTTGTAAAGAAACACTACGCGCCTGCGCACATAAGCATTCTTCCACAGAGCGGTGAATACAAACAACGAAGACTGTGATCGCTGGTCGTAGTAGTGATGTAGTAAATCTACACTTCACTGGGTGTTTTCGTGCTGATGGTTTTAATTTGGTCATTAATTGGCCGATAAACATTGACGGCCGATACATCGATGCATCCCTGCTGTTGACATATAGTACCTGATTATAAGTATAAAAACAATACATTTTATTATATTATTGAAAAATATTCAAATATATACAAATATGTGGCTAGTTTCAGTGTGAAGTGAACTACGAATCATGTAATTCGTAGTTTCACGTAACCAGACTTCGACTAAAATGGCATAAGGTTCAGTCCTCATTGCAGCTTATTCTGACCAAGAACCTTCAAATATTTGGCTATTAAACACATTTTTAATTTCAAGTTCAAGTCTTGAAAGAAACGACTCATTTACATCACTCATAGTTTCGCATAACTAGATTTTGAATACAGATGAATGGTCCTCAGTGCCACTCATTCTGGCCAAGAACTTTAATTTGTTAGACTGACTATTCAACAATTTGGCTATTAAATGCAATTTTTAAAAATTAAGTATAGATCATGGTAGGTAAGCTCTATCACCCTACTATTGCTCTTCATATCGTGTGAATAATCATGAATTAAATCATAATTCATGTATGCTTTTAATTCAGGTCTTCCAAAGCCCTGATTTTATTTCATATGTGGCCTCTTTGTTCTTTGGCCCAGTCATTCAGAGTGCATTAAAATTTCATGTTGTCAATACAGCAGCCTTTTCTAATACACATGCCTGCAACTGGGGTGCTAACATGCCTATTTGAATTATTAACGACAACAAATGACTTGTCACAGCATGTCTGGTGGTGGTGTCCCATCACGTATGCCGTCGTCTGCCGCGCTAACAGCCAGCATGAGTCTACAAGCGTCCTGCGTCTTGTTGTATCGTCGCAGTGTCAAACCACAGGGACCGGCGCTGCAGTGTGCTGCCATGTGGCAATGCAGAAACTCACGTTTTAGTGTTCAGTGTTGTGGATGTAGTACATGCCTTTATGGACGTATATATATGCAATAAATGAAGATTGTAAAGGAATATTACGGGTTCCACCAAGAAAAGTAGTCTCAACTCAAAATGATGATGGAGACGACAAAGTAACAAACATTTGCAAAAATGAGCTTCACATTTCTGCTCTTATTAATTTGGAATATTCCTTTAAGCACCAAAAATCTGTCTTTTTGCTTTGTTTTTGATGTAAAACAAAGGTGCAGTTTTCATGAAATTACAATGCTGCTTGCAAGAAAAGTTGTGGAGTAGAAAATCCCTTGATGAAGATTGAATGTCCAACTCCATTCTCTGTAGGGAGTGAAGCACATCTCATCTCAAGCAAACACAAAGCCACGTTGAAGTTTTTACACTTTTCTCATTTAATGGATGCAACACTCATTTGTGTCTTTACGAGTGTTCAGTTTCCCTTAAGGGTCTCTCACGCTGCAGGAGCCAGAACAAATTTCTTTAACGCTTTCTCGCTGGACTTCTGTTGCATCTTGCCAATTGTTGACAAACCGCTCACTTCAGACAAGTCACCCGTACTATGTAGTTATTAAAAGACATTAAATCTCCACCATATTGTTTCCCCTCCTCCAACTCAGCCTAAATCCGCACGATCTGCCAGTAATGATGGCTCTTAACATTCTTTTCCTAAGCCATGACAGAGGGATAAAAAAGGAGGGGTGTTGGGCAAACGGGCTTTTGGCTTTTGTTTGATGTCAGTAGTACAGATAGCAGCAAGCAAGCACTAGTATAATGAAGCTCACTCCTCTCGCGGATCGTTAAAGTCCGAGCTGTTTAAACACACCATGATTGTTGGGTGAAGTTACCGTGTTACGTCATGGATGGGGGTTGTGTTTTTATTGTGGACAGACCACACAAGCATCTCGGTGGAATAACGACGGCATGCTCTAGTCGTTCTACGTCCTTCATTTACCGCAGTTTAAAAACAGTTATGTTTATGATCTAATTCATTACTTGTTATACAATATAAGTACCACACCCAATTAAACTCCGGTGGTCTCTTCATTTGACACTCCACAGAAGATAAAGTTTAGTTTTAGGTGTATCTAGTGGTCCTTGTTAAGGCAAGCGTCACTATTATTGCTCATACTTAGAGTTAGTGATTTGAACAAACCACTAACGCTAAGTATTTAAGGTGCTATATGTAAGATTGACAACAAGCATTTGAAATGGGCACTGCAGTCCAAATTCAAAATATTGGAGAGTTGTCTGCCCTGCCCCAGACTCGAAGCTCATGTGGTTTGCCAGAATGAGGACAAGCAACAGGACTCCAATATTTATCCTTGTTTTACTACACCTCTGGTCATGGTGGTTTTTAGACGGATGGCGAGGCTTTTTAGGTCGGGTGGAATCTGTTATCTCTGATCCAGTTCGTTTGCTGGCTTCCATGGCTGCAGCACGCAGTGTTGCTCTCACTGCGAATGGTCTAGTTGTGTGCACACTCCAATGACAGGCCGAGATGAGTCCCAGACGCTGCGACAGTTTTCAAAACTGCTTGATATCTAGACGTCTTGACGTCAGGTGTGCGCACTGTCCCGCAAAAGACCCACAATGAGCCACAGCCAATAAAATATAGAGAGAGCGCAAGAGGAGGCCAAGTTATTGGAAGCAGAAAACAAAAAATAATTCGAATTCGAATATAATAAAATTTAACTTCACCCACATCCGCTGTCTTTATTATTTTCAACTGTTTTTCTGAAATGTTTCCTTTTGCAAATAGCAAAATGGGCATGAGCCATTCATTCGTGTTTGTTGAAAGAGGAGAGCAAGGTTTGGGTACAGGAGACAAAAATAATAATAAAATAAAATAAAACCTCACCCACATTTCCCTACTCACTGTTTTTTTTTTATTATCAGCTGATTTGATTTGATTTTTTCCTTTGCAAATGGTGCCAACAAAGCATGAAAACGAACAAGAGCCGTTCTTTCACGTTTGTTGACATGTTATCAAGAATAAACTGCACAATTTGTGAATGAATTTCATTATCTTAATTTTAAGATGCATTTTTGGCAATCCGTTTGAAATGGGGCGATGCTAAAGGCAGCTGTAACGGCTGGCTTTTGGTCGGTTACGTGCGTATTTAAAGGGAAATAAGCGTATGATCGGAAAATGTAAAAAAGCGAATGCATGAACGTACAATAGGGACACAGATATGAGCAGCACGTACATTAGAAGCTCAATTACAGGTACTGCACCAAAATAACTCAGAATTCTGCTCTAAAACTCCAAACTGTGTTCCATTTTTTTTTATCGCTTTCTTTTTCTTCTTTTACTTTTTTGCGCTTTATTATCATTCAGTAGAACACAGACGTAATGATTGATGTACTGTGTCCTCATGAAATCAGAGACTCTCTCCTAGAAATCCGAACACAGGTGGTCAAAATAGACGACCAGGTGTAATGGTGATGTCTCACTTGAATATTTGTGATCAGATCACCCAGAACTCATCTTAATACCAGTGTACACGTGGTCTCAGTTGGGGACGAATGGTCGTGTATTTGATACACTACAGTCCTGAAGTGTTTGCACCAGCATGATGAAAAACCAGACTGTGAGTCGCAGGGTGCCGACTGCAAGTCGTGTAGTGTATGTACACTTGGCTTTAGCAACCACCTAGCAAGCACTAGCAACAAGCCAGAATACCCTAGCAACCATTTTTAGCATTGCACTAAAAATCACTCAGAACAACTTGGCAACCACATGATAACCAAACAGTAATACTGTGGCAACCACAGATTGTGGCAAAGTTTACATGGGTAAGACCCCAGTCATAGTGTCTTGTTATTACTGTACTTGAAAATCACAGACTGACATGAGATCAATATAGCTTAGTTTGGGAATGCGTCACAAATGAGTACTTGCTCATGATTTAATGAACGTGAAAGCTTTGTGTGTCAGACAAGTTCAGCGTCTGGATCAAGTGTTTTATCTAATGTGTGGGAGGAGAGACAGTAGCGCGTGCCACTACTGCCCGCAGGCAGGCCACGGGACATGGTCTCAAAGGCAGGCACAGAATAAAGACTAAAGCTGCTATAAAAGACACACTTTCATGTAATGATGAGCCAGATTGTCTTGTTGTAAATAACTAGAGGGCTGCCCTTTTTTATGTGCTTTAATATACTGGATTTCACTCTAATCTTCATGTTTAAATCTTGTTAGTAATGCTTTTGTCAAGGCAAGCATCACTAATAGTATTGATTATACTTAGGGTTAGGTTTAAACAAACCCTTAACCCTAAGTATTAAAACCTAAGTATAGAATGATGCTTAGAATGATGCTTTTATTTTTTTTTAGGGTTAGGGACCAAAATATCAGAGACCTGAGGGCTCTTTTCTTTCCTAGCAATGACTTAGCAACCACCCTAAACACCCTAGCTACCGCTACTACACAGAATCAGATCTAACTACTCAAACTAGCAACCGCAAAACAATGGTCTGGCAATCACCACTAGCTGAGTTTTGCAAATGTACATGTAATGCACAATGTAATGTAGCTTTTAGTATGTTGGCTACTGGTATTGAAGAAGCACAATATGGCAAATAAATGTGTCTTTTTTTAAATGCAAAAATTTGTTCTTTGAGGATTAGCATTCAGGCTAATTTGTCCCGCACCTCCTTGAGCAGTTGTGCCCAGAGATGTTGCATCAGTGCAATAGCGTTGGTTTATCCAGCAAAACAGCTTAGTCCTATTAATCTCTTGTAACCAAATAAAGTGTGCCTGGACGCCTCGCCGTGGCTGCCAGCTAAGGCCACAGACTTGTGTCCTCTCTTTGGGTCATTACTAAGCTCACACCCCCCAGAGCTCTTCATTTCCATTGGAGCTTCTCTGTTCCCGCACTCCGCCACGCTTCCCGACTCTCCACGGCTTATCATATGCTAGCAGATGTGTTGTGACAGTGGCCATTTTCCATAAGAACTGCCTAGTAATGACAGAGAGCAAAGCGCTGTATGATCCGGGCTGGTCGGGCTGCCGTTTTCATCCCCTGTGCTCTAGACGGTGCTGATATGGAAAGCCGTTTTAACTGCCAATTGTAAAACACCTTTCCAGTATGTGGCCATGCCAAATGTCTGGCCCCTTGAGTTATAAGCAAAGCTTTTGCATACACTTAAGCTGCATCCTGAATTTGTATCCTATCCACACTATCCATATATAAGTATGTGAGATTAGGATTAGTGCAGTTCATAGTATGCATGTTGAAACTAGATTTGTAACATTTTCAGAATAAAATTGGAGTAGTATTTTCCAGTCCCTAGCACAAAGCAGGATGAGTTATATACCAAATTTGAATATTTGCTATTTACTGTACATTGTATTTTGTTTTAGAAACCAAAGCCACGTCCACACTTAACCGTAGATGTATAATGTAACAATATTTCAAAATGTGTGGTAAAGGAGAGCATTTTCTAAATGCTCCATATTCCATGTAGGAAACGCTTTTGAGAGAGGTATAAACGTAGCAAAATTTTCAAATTAGAACGTATTTGTGTGGATCTGGCCTAAAGCTTAAGTAAAAGCAAAATTTAAGGTAATGAATTTAGCTATGTGCTAACGCTAACATTTAAACACAAACAGGGCCTTTGGTATCAAGATGTATTGTATGACATATAAGTATAGACAAATACTTGTATCGTTATTTAAAAAAAAAATAATAATTTGTAATTGTTGTCTTTTGACAAAAAGGTCCTTTAAATTTATTCAATATTTCATCATGTCATATTCATTCATTTTTGTTATTTTTAGGGCTAAAATGGCATATCATTCTAGTTGACAAAAATAACATTTTAGTCGACAGTAAATAAAAAAAAATTGTGGATTATTATTTTATTCAAATATACTGTATATACATTTTTTATTTTTTAGTCATAATTTTTGTCTTTTGACATAAATGTCCTTTAAATTTAGTCAGTATTTCATTGCCTCATATTCATTCTTTTTTCATTATTTATGTTTTGTATGTACAGTATAATTTTAGTTTAGAATGTGCAAAATGTCATTTTCATTCATTTTAACCAATTTAACTATGACTAAAATGGCTTTTAATTTTAGTTTACAAAAATAATATTTTAGGTCAGGATAATCTGCAAAATTATATTAAATGAGTGGATTATTTGAATCGATTCTTTCCATTTAAAATTTTTTTTTAACATAATTGGTGCATTGTTAATACTGTATATTGCAATATTTTTTTTCTCACCATATATTCTTCAACAGTATGTTTTAACTTAAAATAATTGTATTATTTCCATTATGTGTCATTTTAATCTCATCTTCAGTATAAAACGTTTGTCAGCGAACATTTTCGTCAGTAATTTTGTTGACGAGATTAACACTAACTGGCATACTGTGTTACAACATACTCAAAAGTTCCCCTTCACCAGCAAAGTATGTACTTTTTGTGAGCAGTACAAGTATGAGAATTGGGATGTAGCCTCAGACTTGCATTGACCTTTACAGCTGTTCTTAAACCAACATCTGGAGTCTGGTCATCATGTATACTGTAGAACGACTGTCCTGTTGGGATTTGTGTAGAGCTTTGGCTCATCCGACTATGACTAAAACCTCTCATCAATCTCCGCAACTTCTTGAATGCTTGCAACACTGTCATTCTTTTGTGAACGAAGGTCTGGGGGTGATGGCTTATCCCCTTGCTCTGGATTTTGGATTATCAAGCTGCATTATAACATGTACTTAAGTCAAATGTTGCTTTCCTTGCAGGCGAAGAGTGGGGATCGCTCTTTGAGTGATAATTACTCAGTGGAACTGATTCAATTAATTGAGGCCAAGAGCAAAAACTGTAAAGATTGGAACAAATTAAATCATAATTATCAGCTACTTAGGAGGGGGCACACCTGAGTAATTTCAAATTAAGATAAGTGTATGTACATAGCAGTTGTCCCACTGCAGTAAACTGTCTGAACTGACACAATTAACATGCGTTATGTAACGGTAATCCAGTTTTGCACTGAATTACTAAAATGATATTACAGTTTTTGAATGGCAATGAATTAAAGAAGGAAAGATTGCTTCCATTGACTGTTGTACTGCATTAGACATGGCATTTGTAAATGATGTGTGTTTGGTTGTTGATTTACTTTAGCCAGTTTAGCGCTACCATACATTTAACCATACAAATGTGAGGTCTATCCACCGTTAATTCATGCTAAACCAGCACATTGAAACAGGATCAAATGTGACCAGAGACTTGGTTTAGATTGAAACTTTCAAGGTTACTCTCTCTTGCGTAATAATTATATTTTTTGTAACTTCAATGTGACCCTCTGTGCTGTGATTCCAGGTTAGTCTCCCACAATCGATGACATTCCAATAAACAAGGTGGCCCTCGGCCAAGCTATTGTTCTGTGTCGGTGTGGCTGGAGAAATTCCGTAAACCCCAGTCTACAGTATCGCTCAGGAGAAGAAAAATTGTGTTTTCATTCTAGGAGCGAGGAAAAAGCTTTGCTGGTCTGGCCTCCCTGCTGGCTGGAATCCGTTCTCCAGAGCACGCTGATTTACGCCCCTGCTTTTCCTGCGCCAGAGAACTCCTCCTGCATTCTCTCTGCAGTCTCGCTCCCTTGATAGTAACCAGGTCCTAACATTCTATAAGACATTCTATAAGATTTTCAGGGATCACAACAAGTTAAAAGGTTAGTTCACCCCAAAATGCAAGTTCTATCATCATTTACGCGCTCACTGTTCCTAATGTCACTTTTTTTATGTCTAACATTACAATTACAATAAAGTTACGTTTGAAGTAAACTGGGCAAGACTTCTGAAGGGTCTTTTTTTTTTTCTTTCTTTTTTTTTTCTTTTTTAGTTGGGACTATTTTTCTAGGTCGATAACTTCTGATTATGCGTAACAGTGCTTTTCATTCCTTTCTGGTATCCTTGTGTGTATTGTACAAAATTAAAATGTTTACTGGCATATGCCTTGTCTGAAAGTTAAAATTAGTTTACAAGTTTGAAGGTTATACAGACATTACAGTAAAACAACCAGATACCTAGATAAAAAGGATAGATAGATAGATAGATAGATAGAACATGTTTTAGCATGTAGCTAGGTGCTGTTAGCATGTTTCTAGGCATTTCTAGCATGATTAAGCATGTAGCTGGACGTTGCTAACATGATGCTAGCATGGTTTAGCATGTAGATAGGTATTGCTAGCATGTTGTTAATGTTGCTAGGCATTACTAGCATGATTAAGGTTTGTTAACATGATTCTGACATGTTGTATTATGTAGCTAGGCATTGCTGGCATATTGTAGCATGTTTTAACATGTTGCAAGCATGCTGCAAATGTTGCTAAGCATTACTACCATGATTAAGCATGTAGCTTGACATTGTTAGCATGTTGCTGGCATGTTTTAGCATTTAGCTAGGATTTGCTAGCATTTTGCTAGCATGTTTTAGCATGTAGCTAGGTGTTGCTAGCATGTTGCTAATGTTGCTAGGCATTACTAGCATGATTAAGCATGTAACTACATGTTGTTAGCATGTTGTTGGCATGTTTAGCATGTAGCTAGGCATTGCTAGCATGTTGTTTGCATGTTTTAACATGTATTTAGGCATTGCTAGCATTTTGCTTGCATGTTTTAGCATGTAGTTAGATGTGGCTAGCATTTGCTAGCATGTTTTAGCATGTAACTAGGTGTTCCTAACATGTTGCTATTGTTGCTAGGCATAACTAGCATGATTAAGCATGTAGCTAGACGTTGTTAGCATGTTGCTGGCATGTTTTACATGTAGCTAGACATTGCTAGCATGCTGTTTGCATGTTTTAACATGTAGTCAGGCATTGCTAGCATGTTGTTTGCATGTTTTACCATGTAGTTAGGCATTGCTAACATTTTGCTTGCATGTTTCAGCATGTAGTGAGGCATTGCTAGCATTTTGCTTGCATGTTTTAGCATGTAACTAGGTTTTGCTAGCATGTTGCTAGGCATTACTAGCATGATTAAGCATGTAGCTAGACATTGTTAACATGTTGTTGGCATGTTGTAACAGTAGCTAGGCGTTGCTAGCATGTTTAATCCTTTTGAAAGTTCAGTCTCCACATGTCGCCGTTTTCTGAAGTATGCGGTTATGGAGAGCGTTTTTGAAAGTTTCTTTTTTCGATGGAGGAACTCACTGATCTAGTGTGAGAGGCGTAAACGTAGCAAAATCAATGCGTTTTCAAAGGAATACATATTAGTGTGAACGTGGCCTAAGTCTTTTGTGAGGCCTAAGAAACTGTGTATTTACATGTGTAAATAGTAAATAAGTGCTTTACTCTCAACTGTCGAATGAGTCTAAATTATTTATGATGTTGAGCTTAAAGGAATAGTTCACCCTTGTAATAATTCTCATATCATTTACTCGCTTTTATGTTGTCTCAAACTCGTATGACTTTCTTTTATTCTGCGGAATACAAACGAAGATATTTTGATGGACATATAATGTGAATATATCCATACAGTGCAAGTCAGTGGGGTCCAACACTTTCAAGCTCCAAAAAAGAACATAAAGGCAGCATAAAGGTAAACAATACGACTGGAGTGGTTTAATCCATGTCTTCTGAAGCGATACAATCAGTTTTGTGTGAGAACAGACCAAAATCTAACTCCTTTTTCACTATAAATATTGCCATCTGCTGTCTACAATATAGCACTTCCTTGATAACACTTCCTCGCACTTGACACATGCGCAGAGTGTGTGTACATTGAGTTGCTTTTTGGAGCTTGAAATAGTTGGACTCCACTGACTTGCATTGAATGGACATGAGTACAACATTCATCTATGAAAATATCTTTGTTTGTGTTCCACAGAAGAAAGAAAGTCTTCAATTTGATGCGACATAAGGGTGAGTAAATGATGAGAGAATTATCATTCTTGGGTGAACTATTGCTTTAACTTGTATTGGATCAGGAACATTTTTATAACTCAGCTTAACTTACGTCTCTATACTGGATTCCATTCACATGCGTCTGTTATTTTTCGACAACAAAAGCAGAAGATGGCTGTGTTGACCATGACTCGCTCTCAAGTGGTCAGGATAACAAAGACCCAAGTATGTGTGGGTGTGTTTATATCCTAAATCCACAAGACAACAGTGGGAATGGAATATATTTGAAGATGAATATACTGAGAAAGAATAAGAGAAAACATTGGCAGGCATGCAGTAAATAATGCGCTGTTTGCAGTAGGATACACACACACACACACACACATATATGCATTCTACACATCTCGCACCATAAATCTCCCCCACTTTGCTTCTCAAATAATCCTTCAAAGCCATACTGAGGTTTTCTGGGGAATGACTGGCTTTTCCTGCGGAGTGTGTTTGTGCCGACTCCTTTCAAAATCGAGATGCAGCAGAACATCCCTATATTAAAAACGGCACATTTAAGACTTGTGCCTTGTCAAAGCCACCTCTGGAAAGACCCAAGCCAGGAATATAGTCATGGATTGACTGACATGCTTAGCATTCCAGCACATTTTATATTCCGTGCCATGTGCAGCTTGCAGGGAATGCAGGAGGAATCAGGGCAGCAGGCTCTTGTGGCTGAGTGAGGGTTTGGTTTCAGGGTTAGCCATGGAGGAGAAGCGCTCTCATGACTGATCTCAGAGCTGTATGAGGCAACATGAGAGGTCGTCACCACACTAAAGAGAATACCATATGTGCAAAAAATAACAATGGAGCCTTTGGAATGTTGCATTTTTGCCTCAACCCCCACTGTACAACATAGGGTCGTAAAGAAAGAGGACATTGGCAGAATGGGTCAGGACTTCCCAGCCTGATCTCATGAAAAATACGTGACTGTGACAATGTTTGCAAAATGATACCATGTGGTTCATTACTTGTATTGCGACAGTTCCGAGGTGAAATGTCCATTTTGTGGCGCTAAAAGCGAGTTAAATTTCTTTCCAAACAGATGAGTTTTAAATCAACAAAACCGACCTCCCTACTCTAAACTTTTAAACCTAACCAAAAGCAATTGTGACATATAAAACACAAACATCATTTTGGCTTGTATGTTGACAAAATAAAAAAATACATTTTCGTAAGTAATTTTGTTGACGAAATTATCACTGTGGAGATGTTTGGCAGAATGTATGTCTCAGTCACCATTCACTTTCATTGCAGCTTTTTTCCATACAATGAAAGTAAATTTTTTTTGGCTAACATCTATTTTTAGTTTTCTGTTGAAGAGGGAAAGTCCTGTTTGGAACAACATGAGGCTGAGTAAATAATGACAGAATTTATATTTTCGAGTGAACAACCCCTTTAAATGTGAAATTATCTTTTGTACTCGCAATACGGGCGAAAAACTGCTGAAGGAGGCGTTTTCAAACATGTTTTTCTGAGCTAGTCTTCCAGATGATACTCCCATAAATGTTTCAGCTCTTTTTCAAAATGCACAATAATATCAGACATAATTTGTGCCGGCCCGGCAAGCATTTCAGTTGTTTCCTTTGATCATTAATGTGCAATCCAAAGCATTTCAAAAGAGCTCCGAGCTTTTTTCACACCGCTGGAAATTAATGCTAACGAGGATGCCAACGAACGCCGTCGTGCTGCGGTAAATGCTAAAGAACTGTTAATTAGCAGATGCCTGCTAATAGGCCACACTGTCACAGATTTGACAGTGAAACCCGGTACAAAACCTGTTTTTTGGGCAGGAGGCAAAACAAAACACTTTGTTATGCAAGAAAACTGTGCGTTATACAGCCAAAACCTTATCATCGTTATAATTTCACAGCGCTTGGCAGAGCAAGAAGTCGAATCTATATGAGCCGTGTGCGCTAACATGGAATGATATTTCAAATGGGCCGTACTTTGATGCATTTCTTAAATGTGCACCGGTTTGAAGGCTGAGGTGGTTAGAGCCAAATTTCCGCTCCTCTGGGACTAAATGGGCTAGATCTTTCAGGTACTCTCAGTCAGTACAGTAGACAATTTAAGTCTCATTAAATGTGGAAACGGGGCAAATGAGGCTGTACGCAGTGTTGGGGAAGCTACTTTAAAACTGTTGCTTGCCAAACCAAAAGCTACTCACAATTAAGTAGTTAAACAACATTCAAACTAGTGTATTTAATTAGTTAGCTATACTACTAGCTAAGAAGGTACTAACAAAACTTGGCGGATTTAAAGCTATTTAAAGGTACTGTAAGCGATTTTTCCTTTCTGGAATTTCCACGAGCAGAGCCGTTTAATTAGCCACGCCCCCTCTTTCCAAAACCCCGAACAGCAAAGATACAGTAGAGACCGACACTGAGAAGAAGACTGTCATTCCATAGTGGTCAAATACAACAGTAGCAAAATAGCGCCCTCAACTGACAACTGTTATGAAAAACATGGCATAAAAATGGCTTTAAGCCTCAATAATTCGCTGCAACTACAGCACTATGCAAAATGATTGACAGGCGGAAATCGTCAGAGACTGCAGCCCGTGGACACATTTTTGTTTGCTGTTTACACAGTCTAGAGCTGTCACAGAGACTCAGATATCGCAGAACACTTACAGTATATCATTAATATCATTCAGGGAGTAGAAAATTTTTTGCATACCTTTCCATTACAAATTCGCTTTACAGCACCTTTAAAGCCGATTTGAGTAATTTTTTGACGCTATCAAAACATCCTTTTTGTTTGAGTGGCCTAATTTGACACATTTTAGGGGCGGGGCTATCTATTTGTTCCACCAATAAAAGACGGGGGAGTTTTCTGAAATCTGATTTTAAAAAAACAATCATTATTTTTTACATTTTATCTGCCGTTGCTAGAGGCACAAACATTACACACTTCACCTTTAAAAGGATTGTTCACCAAAAATGTATGCTTTTTTGCATCTGTCTGTGCTGTTTTTTAAAAACAAATTATTATTATTATTATTTTTCTATGTAAACATGCGCTAGACGGACGTCTTTGATCATGTTTAAATGGCGTGTCAGGTTAAAATGAATGTCGATATGACTTTCTTTCTTCTGTGGATCTCAAAAAGAGCTGCCTCAGTCACAATTCACCTTCATTGCATCTTTTTTTCCAAACAATGAAAGTAAATGGTGACTGAAACTAACATTCAGCCTGAAGGCAAAACCATACTCACATACTCTACGCAAGTATGTAAACGCAGACACTTCTAGCGACACAAGCTCGGCTTCATGCATAGTTGCGATCCAAGATATGTCAGACCGCGATTCATAACGCAGCACGAGTATGCATTGCATTCTCAACGTCACCACAAGGGGCGCTGTAATGTACATTAGTGTAAACTTTCCACTCTTACGGTGTGTTTTCTCTTTCAAGTCAACTACTATCATGGCGGAGCAACAGTTTGAAGAGAATATTGACGAGCTAGTAAGTTAACGTCAACATATTTATAGCACCTTACAGGAATAATAACACATCCAGTTAAATGGAACAGACTTCTGTAGGTAAATCTATCGCCCTCTTGAGTACTGAGGTTTGTTACTGCCACAATAACGCAAGAACGAGATCGCACGTTGGCTAAACACTCACACCTGCATATGCATACTTGCGTAAAGTAGGCTTTGTTCATGGCCTGATATCTTCTTTTGTGTTCCACGGAAGAAAGAAAGTCAAAGTGTTTTGAACAACATGATCTTTGTAGCATCGCTAGTTTTAGTTACTTACTCTCCAACACTAGCGACAATGCTATGGCCCTTAGCAGCTCAAAAGACGAGGAGAAAAAAAGAAAGTGCTGGTCACCAGTTCTTTCTGCTTTGAGAAAGACTTGAAACGCAGTGGGATGGAGATGCCTGGTGTTTTCGGCTTTGAATCCCTGGCCCTCACCATCCCTAGGGACCGTGACTCATTAGTGCTTGACTTCAGAGCTCCCCAGTGCTGTTTGTCCATGTCTCAGATGTGTATAGAAAGATGCTGGACTGAGAGGCCTTGGACGCTTTCCATCCACCGCTGTGTCAGTATCCCATCACCCCACTTTGTTTGTTGAGTTTGATTGACAGCTGCTTGGAGTTCAAGGCGCTGGGAATACTTGTCTACTCCGGGTTTATTGGAAGCTGAGAGAGGAGGACAAAAGATATACGGTGGAGTTCAAAAGTGTCCAATTGTGAAAATACAGCTTTCGTAATGTCTCATAATACACTTTATAATAAGTTATAACTTCTCATAAATAATTATAACTACAGTTATAATACATTATAAGACTTCCCCTATTCATAGTTATACTTTAGAGTATAATGCATACATTTTAACATAGCAGAAGCTGAGAAAGTTAATCGTATAAGTGCTGTCATGCAAAAGCAACATAGTATAAACAGACTTTTATGACGTGATCATATTATAAGTGGTCTTTGCCTGCTTTAAGTAAAGTTACAAAAGCAATATCTGCTTATAAACAGCCATAACATAAACTTGTAACATGCAACACATTACAAGTCAAATTTATACAATGGAAGTTTCCACACAAGATGCACAAACATTATACTTTATTGAATAGAGTCCAGTAGAGAAGATTTGCTACATGTGTGATAAGCATACATAGAAAGATAGAGTTTCTGAGATATTTGAACCCTAGCTTTACAAGTGTTTTTTGTAATATCTTAAAATTTACATTGAATGTGTGTTATTTGGTATTTTGTGCATGTGTAATGAATATAACTTCCAGCATGACTTGTAATGTCTTACAACCACTTAAAAATGTATTATGGATGTTTATAAGACGACATTGCTTTTGTCACTTTACTTAAAGCATACCTATTATATATTACAAATATATTTATTACATTATATTTTGCAGATAAAATTGGATGTTGCTTGTGTTATAATGATTATTTATGAGAAGTTATAACATATTATAAGGTGTATTATGAGACATTACTAATGCATTATAATGCCTTTACAACCCATTATAAATATGGGCTTCATAGAAAGTGTTACCCAAATGATATTAGCATTATAATTTGAGTGAAAAGTTTAATTGAAAAACATGGATTTGAGAAGGTCTTAGTATTTGGTATGTCCTCCTTTTGCTTAAATGACAGCATGATGAACTCGAGCTGCAAATAATTGTTTCCAATGGATTGAATCGTGAATAGTGGGTGTTCCAAAATACCAAAATGTAGCCAGACCTGAATATGAGTAGGCTAAAACAATGCCTAAATAGCTGTTTGTATATTGTATAATATTATCCAGTAGACTGTGCAGCCTTGATGATGTCAACGGAAAAGGAAAGTCGTTTCAGAGGCAGAACAAGTAGAAGTTTACTAAGAAAGATTAAATGATACAAGCAAACTTTTTCATTTTATTAAAATGCAATGATGAATTATGCACAATAAAACCAGAAACACGTATTAAGAAAGTAAATAGGGTCAATTGTGATTTCATGTTGTCTTTAAAGCACACTTGTTAATCCATTTCAGATGGTTTGATGAAGATCTTTGCTTTTAGATGTTTTGTTTAATGGGACATTTCTGTACCACACTATAAAAAGATATAATGAGGCAGTTTTTTCCCTCTTTCTCGTTTTTATCTCCCTCACTCTACTGTATATATATATATATATATATATATATATATATATAGTATTTAGGCTGAAAGGGATCTCTTCAAGTTCAATGTCACCTAATTAGGCTTTGTGAGCTTTATTCTTTTATTTATTAATTTTATGCCCAATTCCCACTACTTACTAGGTCCTCGTGGTGGCGCGGTTACTCACCTCAATCCAGGTGGCGGAGAACAAGTCTCAGTTGCCTCCGCTTCTGAGACCGTCAATCCGCCTCTTATCACGTGGCTCACTGTGCATGACACCGCGGAGACTCACAGCATGTGGAGGCTCATGCTACTCTCCGTGATCCACACACAATTTACCACACGCCCCATTGAGAGCGAGAACCACTAATTGCGACCATGAGGAGGTTATCTCATGTGTCTCTACCCTCCCTAGCAACCGGGCCAATTTGGTTGCTTAGGAGACCTGGCTGGAGTCACTCAGCACACCCTGGATTCAAACTCGTGACTCCAGGGGTGGTAGTCAGCGTCATTACTCGCTGAGCTACCCAGGCCCAATGTGAGCTTTATTCTTTGTAGTTCATCTTCTTCAGGTACAACATATGATGTCTGGAGGGGTCAAAGTGTACCCGTGTGTAAAGCTTATATAACTCTTGACTTTATGCAATATTTTTGTTATAATGTGCTTGCACATGAGAGATGCTGGCTTAAAACCATTAGTAGCAAACTTCCAAAACGTGGTTCCATGGTAACCATAGTTTATGCCAAAATAGCCTAATTACTGTGGTCAAACCGTGGTAACGTGGTTTTAGCGACCACTTGATATCAAAATAAATAAATAGATAAAACAGCAAAAATATTCTAAATATTCTAACACTGTTTGAAGGAGATATTAATATATTAATTCAATTGGTAACACTTTACCATAAGGTTGTATTAATTAACATTAGTTAATTACATTAGTTAACAGGACGTAGCAATGAACAAGACTTTTAATCTTGGTTAATGTCAATTTCAACACATAATAATATAATTTCAAAATTAAAAGTTGTATATGTTAACATTAATATATTATGATCTAACATTAGATAACAAATAACAATTGTATTTTGGTCAATTAACATTAACCAAGATTTATAAGTGCTGTAGAAAATTATTGTTCATTGTTAGTTGATGATGATAATAGTAATAATAATTATACATTTTAGTTGTGTAGCATTAAGTGCTTCACATTAAAAGAAATTAAGTCAAAGAAGATGACTGCATTAAAATAAATGAAAGTATTAAAAAAATAACAGAATGAAATTCTCTCTCTCTCTCTCTCTCTCTCTCTCTCTCTCTCTCTCTCTCTCTCTCTCTCTATATATATATAGATATAGATATAAAATAAAAAAAATATGAAACAAATAAAATGAAGGAAATGATAAAAAAAATACTTGACATTAATTTACACAAAGTAAAAAATAAAATAAAAAGTCAACATTCACACATACATGCATAACTACATATCAACCAAATGCTTATTTAAAAAAAAAAATACCAATTTATTAGTAAAGTTTGCTAAGGCAAGCATCAAAATAACCAGGGATCATTTGGATCACTATTGTATTTGTATATAAATCCATTGGTTAAGTGGTTACCGTGGCAACATTTTAGTATGAATATGATTTAAAAGTCTTATATCTTTTCCCTTTTAATATCTTAACTCCACATCTATTTGTGCAGCATTTTAAGACAAGACTACATTGTCCAGATCACACAAATCTTAAACAATACACTGCCATTTTTCCATACGTCCCTCCCCCGATTCCTTTAAAAGTCATCTATGAAAGCCTTGATTGACAGCCTAATTACCCAGTACAACAGTGCGAGTTCTTCGCTGTAAGTGCGCCCCACTGGATTTTGAAATAGGAGGACGGTTTGTCCCCTCGCTGTCCATCCAGTCTGTCGGGGGACTGTCAAGACTTGGTAGTGTATTTACACGCTCTAAACAGCCGGGCAAATGGCCCTAGCAATCAAGCACGCAGATAAAAACGGAAACAACTAACAGTCGAGGGGTGGCAAATCGCACCCATCTGTCCACTGGGATGGATATGAGAAATACAGGCCAATGACTGACCGGTGCATTCAGGCCAGGTCGAGCTTGGCTTTGTTTGCTCTCTTACAGGAAATGATAGGCAGGTTGGGGAATCTGGGAGCTTTAACTAGACAGCAGTGGCAAGCCAAACTCATCTGCTGCAAGTGGCAGCGGCATTTTCAGCTGTCCCCACTCAAAGACAAAAAGAGGTCACTTTAAACAAGAACGCTCGCCGCAGACAACTTCCTTGCAGGGATATTTTTAACTCTTGCTTTGCGAGACTGGCATGCCAAGAATTCATCTTTTACCACCTGTTTAGTTGATTTATTTCTGGTTTTATGATAATTACTCAAGGACGCTATAATTAAGGGGTAAGCCATGACATTAAATGGGCTTAACCGTATCCATGCAAAACTGTATCGAATTGGAGATAAATTAAACAGCATCTTTAGTCCTTTTTTCAAGGTTTATGTACGTTAGCAAGACTCTGCCTGTTATGTTGCGTGTGATATCAGTGTTAACAGGCTGGGTGTTATAGCTTCAAAAATTATATCTCAATATCTTTTCAGCCTTATAACAATATTTAATATCTTTGTATTATATATTTGCACTGAAATGGCTTTGAAACGGAATCAAAGGAACCATCATTTCAACCAAACAGCCATTGTTGCCAATTACATTCAAACTGTTTAATACAGAAGTAATTAAAATACGGTAACAATTTAGTTTAAAATGATCAAAACATTTTTCACACACTGTTGATCACTGAGGCGATGTTCTCACGTTTTTGTTTGAAAACACGTTGATTTTTCTACATTTACGGCTCTCATCCACATTAGAACAGCGTTTTTCTATACTGAAAATGGAGCGTTTGGAAAATGCTCTCCATTGCCGCATACTTTTGAAAACGATGCCGTTTGGAAACTGAAAAAAAAAACAGAAAAGAAAGAAATGCATACGTTTCCGAAGTATGTGGGAGGGCTGGTCAATACAGCCAAAAATATTTTCAAAAATTAGCTTATGTGACAGCGCTATGGATCATGAAAACACTTTTAACTAAAAAGTATATGAATAAACAGCAATGGTGTTGATGTCAGAGTTGCTGTTGTGTTCAGTCGATAGCTGTATTGCAGTGTCAGTGCTGTCTTCTTTGGTACACAACAATATCATATTAGCTGGTTAGCTAGCTAGCTTGCTACCAGCTACTTAGCCTCATTACTGGTTTTCATGACAGCAAGGCTAGGTAGCCGCTAACCGGCTAATACTTCCTAGCTGGCTGATTTAATGACTGTCGCTGTGTCTGAATATCCATAATTCTTTACTATATAGTATGCCAAAAACAGTATGGGAATGTAGTAGTATGTCCGAATCCACAGTGTTCTTGAGGCAGTAAGCGAGAAATATCCGGATGACCTACTATTTCCGGCAAGATTTTTAAGTGTGGATCGACTGGACACTTAACGATTCAATAATCCCTCAGGAGCTGAGGCGACGTCATGTTCAAAACACTGGATTTAAAGGAACGGCGTTGAATCAAGAGGCGGATGCCTCTTCTCAACTGTAAATGCTATATATACCAAGATAACTGTTCCTTGTGCTTGAATGGTGCTTGTTTAACAAAACCGGTCGCTGTCCTTTTCTGCACATCGCCGCCCCCTTCGGCATATCGTGGCGCTATTTTGCGTCCCTCTTCAGCTTGTCGCCACCCGTTCGGCATAACACGGCGGCCCATTTTGGCTTATCGCGGCCTGTTCGGCCCCATTCGGCCCCGTTTCATGGCTGGCCCACCGGGAAAAGTCCCGGTTCCCCTATGACCAGTCCGCCCCTAGTTGTGTGTACAACTTTTCCAGACTGCTTAAATTTTTTTATTGACACTCGCCTAATCGTCCAGTCAGGAACATAGGCTAAGTATCAAACATTACTCAAGTTTAAGTTGATCATCGATACTGAGGATGTTTTCTTACTTTTTATAAATCTTGAGATCACCCTGCTCTAGTATTCAGTAATGGAGAGTGTTTTTGAACCATTTTTTTTTAATTGGTTTTAGTTTCCTAACTTCATTGGTGTAATTCCAAAGTATGCCGTGATGAACAGCATTTTGGAGAGTGTTTATGATGCATTTTTTTTATTTTTTTTTTTAGTTTCCTGTTTTCGAAATGCTTCATTTTAGGTGGAGAAAAACGAAGCGTTAACGTAGCAAAATCAGTGTGTTTTCAAACAAAAACATATTAGTGTGGATGTGGCCTAAATTAACGCAATGAAGATCCATACAGAATCATTAATTTAATTTATATGTTGTAATGTAACAATACCGAGTACCAAACCACAATTTTTACCTTATGTATATTTTTACTAAAAATATATATATGTGACTATATGAAAAATGCCTTGTGGAGACTTCGTGAACATTTTTAAGTGATAACGCAAACGAATAGTTGAATCCGAGTTATGAATCAATTCAATTCAAATGAACTTTAAAACTCTGACAGTGTTTTTTTTAAACATCTCTGTCTATAAAATTATCATTCTTGTGAATAACGAGACAACGAAGGATTGCGAAAATTGTCTAATGACTCGGCCTTTTGGAAACATAATGGCTAAATAAATAAAATGAATAAATAATGTCTAAATAAACTTAGAGGAATGTTTCGGGTGCAAAACAAGTTAAGCTCAGTCGACAGCATTTGTGGCATAATGTTGATTTAAAAAAAAAAAAAAGAAAAAGAAGCAAAAGTTGCAATTACAATCCATAAATGTTGAAATATACACACATATACAGCCACAAGACATAAACATGATTTTACTGTGATAAAATCACTTAGTAACCTTATCAGTGCACATTTATATCCAGTATTACATCTTTGTTGCCTTGATACAACACCAGTAAACCCTGTAAGCAATTTTATCACTCTAAAATCATGTTAACACACATATTGTTTATGTCTTGTGGCTATACTTTTGAAACGGTGTATGAATGTTTATGGACTGGCTCCATTTACTTTCATTGTAAGTGCCTCACTGCTTACTGGTTTGTTTTTTGTTTTTTAAATAAAGAGGGATGAGTCAAACATATTTTTTGGTTATCAGCATTATGCCACAAATGCTGTCGATTGAGTTGGACTTGTTTTGAACCCGGAACATTCTTTTAATTCGCTTAAATTAAAAACGTCAAGTGCTTTGTTTCTCATAGAGCTGAAATAATCTCACAATCACTTCTTCATCAGAAACATCTTAGGATGGTTGTAATGAGAAGGCTGCTCTTTGAGTTCTTTGCCGGAAGATAAATGGTGCTATCAGTTGTTTCATCACTTTGCAATCCACATTCTATTGATTGAAGGTCCTTGTCAAAATCTAACAAGAAGTGAATCCCTTGTCACAAATCCTCGTCATATCCCTCTCACAATTCAATCAATTCTGAAAGCTTACCTTCCCTCTTCAGTCAACAGACCCTCCTCCATTAACCATCTTAAAGGGATAGTTCACCCAAAAATGAAATTTCTGTCATCATTTACTAACTCTCATGTTACATTTATGCAATTGGCAGACGCTTTTATCCAAAGCAACTTACAGTGCGCTTATTACAGGGACAATCCCCCTGGAGCAACCTGGAGTTAAGTGCCTTGCTCAAGGACACAATGGTGGTGGCTGTGGGGATTGAACCAGCAACCTTCTGATTACCAGTTATGTGCTTTAGCTCACTACGCCACCACCATTCATTTTTGGTTGAACCATCTCTTTAAAGTACACTAAGGTTTGTTGAATACTGTAGTGGAATATCTGTCTTTGCAGCTCGAGTTCTTTCTCTTTTATTTCAGTGATGAGAAGTCAGATTAATTTTTTCCGCGAACCGGTTCTTTCGGACGGTTCGTTTCAATGAACCGATTCAAAAAACCGATTCACCAGTTCATATACGTCACAGTACATAATGTTAATACGCCAGCGTCATAGAATACACGCTCAAACACATTCAATAAAGCCATATGTAAGTGCATACTGTCGATTATTACATTTTATTTTATTAAGTTATAATAATAAGGATGTTTATTATCATCAATGTTTCATTCAGTGATCTTACAACACATCTGACATTAAAGTTTTGCACCTAAAGCATCCAATACTGACACTGATATACAAACGTGGTTGTTCTACATTTCTAAAGCATAAAGAGTGATTAAACTAGTCCTAATCAACTCACCTTTTCAGAAACCATGAACGTCACAACCTCAAATATAATCTGCATGCACAATACTCAATAGTAAAATTCATTTACATATCTCGACTGAAACGTTTCGGCCCCTTGTTCAAGTCCTTGGTTCACATATGCTTATCAGTTGCGCACTGATCAGCAGTTCTCAGTATTATGTCCAAAAGAAGCGATTCTCAGTTCAGTGTACTGGTGACTCGTGAACGTCTGTGTTGTCCCCAGATCAGTGTACTGTTGACTCGAGAACTGTAGACCGGATCATCTTCATACGTTGAGAAAATGGTAATACAATCAAGTAATAAACATATTTCCAGTATGTTTTATTTGTTATACTTTCTGCTGTTCAGCAAAATACACCAGCGGTTCAGGAAAAGCAGATATCACCAGTTCTAGGATCACATTACTCCCGGTTATCGGCTCATTTTGAGTTGGAGTGTCATGCACTTCCAAGAAACAGGTTAAGATGGAGTAACTTGTGTATCAGTGTTGACTCGAGACGCAAACTGTTTCAAACGATTCAATCCGATTTGGTGAACTGGTTCAACTGGTTCACTAAAAAGAACCGGTTCAAAAGAACAAAGTTTTCAGTTTCTCTTTAAGGAACTCAGTTACAGCAAAGCTTTGCTCTTTTGAAATCTTTCAAATAGGTGTTCAGAGTTTAGATGTAGTATCAATTGGTTGTCCAGGCCTGCCAAAGGTTGGTGTTGATGTTGTGTGGTGCAACTGTGCAATTAAATGCGAACTGTGATTTCTAAATAGTCTGTAAAACCATAGTGAAAACTACTGGGGTTTCTAGATGCAGGACAGCAATGGAAAGGTCAGTGGTTGGACTGTTGGGACTTTGAAGACTATGTGAAATAGTCTGACATGATTTTCTGTCTTGTTGACGTATTCCTTGTTGCAACAGAAAGTTGGGCTAAAACATAGTAAAAAAGCAGCCATTAGCCTTTAGTTTACTTCACTAGTGCTGGAGATTTTGATTCAGCAGATTCAGATTTTGATTCGGGACTTGAGTCATTTGAATCTGTTCACCAAAAAGATTCATTCAGGGACCATTTCTAGCTTTGCCAGTAGGTGGCGACAAATGAGCGTATTTTATGTTATGAGTGATTCATTGAATCATTGACTCAACTGATTCATTAAAAAACAGAGTCGTGGGGGCCTGGGTAGCTCAGCGAGAACTGACGCTGACTACCTCCCCTGGAGCCGCGAGTTTGAATCCAGGGCGTGCTGAGTGACTCCAGCCAGGTCTCCTAAGCAGACAAATTGGCCCGGTTGCTAGGGAGGCTAGAGTCACATGGGGTAACCTCCTTGTGGTCGCGATTAGTGGTTATCGCTCTCAATGGGGCGTGTGGTAAGTTGTGCGTGGATCGTGGAGAGTAGCATGAGCCTCCACATGCTGTGAGTCTCTGCGGTGTCATGCACAGCGAGCCACGTGATAAGATGCACGGATTGACAGTCTCAGAAGCGGAGGCAACTGAGATTCATCCTCCACCACCCAGATTGAGGTGAGTAACCGCACCGCCACGAGGACCTATTAAGTCGATCACTACTGAAACAATGGAAGTGATCGAGAACTAGTGGTCGACTGTTTTTTCAGTGGTCAATGCCGATACTGATATCTAGTGTGCAAAACCAAATCAGATGTACACAACATTTCTAAAGTAAAGCGAATGCTTATTTTATACAATATTTACAAAAAAAAGAAAATTATACTTGGAAAAAAAAAACCTTGAAAACAGAAATTGTTTACTGTCAATTGACAAATCTACTGGTAGACACCAATCGGTCAAGCAAAAATGCAGATAATCGCAAAATATCTTCCAATTAATCACTAACGAGAGCAATTTGTTCACTTAAAAATTATATTCAAAAACCCATTTGTTTACAAACGAAACACCATTATACATCACAACCTGGAAAAAAACATACATTTGCTTCTTGCTATTGGCAGTCCATGACATATGGAGCTTAATCGACTGCATTTGTAGCATAATTTTGATTCCCCCCCCCCCAAAAAAAATATTTACACCAGTTTGATTTTTTATTAGAGTTTAGAGGCAGAAATGTAAAGCTCATTATTTTTTAAAAGCACTTACATTATTTTTTCTGTTAAAACGTGTATTATTTGAGCTGTAAATTTGTTTAAATTGTCATTTTTACGGTCGTTTTAGTGTTTTAGAGTTTTGTCGTCATGGCAACGAAGTTGTAAAATTGGATATAACTTTACACAGAGAAGGTTATAAGTGATTTTACCACACTAAAATCATGTTTACACATATTGTGTTTTACATCTTGTGGCTGTACTTTTGAAACAGTGAGTATTTTAACGTTTACGGATTGGCCCCATTCACTTCCATTGTAAGTGCCTCACTGGAACACAGATCTTTGCTTTTTTTTAAAGAAAAGGAGGAGCAAGTCAAAACTATTTTTTGTGCATTTTGCCACAAATGCTGTCGATAGAGATTAAACTTGTATTGAACCCAGAATATATAATTCTAGAGAGTATTTTGTTGGACAAAATGTATATACTGTGTACTCCTGCAAATACAAATGTATTTTGTCTTTAAGAAGTACACTTTGGCAGATAAATATCAAAATCATGTAGCTGCAAAGCAGACAATTGATAGCACTACAAAATCTGTTTTCTCTGTAGCTTATTTAGCTCACATAGCTATAAAGAGAAACGACTGATTATTAATTCACAGGCTATCTGTTGATAAGCTTTAGTGAACAGCGAGGATGTGATTTTCTTTAGATACTGAGGTATTACTGCATTTGCCTCCGCTCTGCGTGATCACTTTCTAGGCGGCTCATTTCACTGACTTTTAAGTTGAGTCAGCAAACACTTCAGCACTCTAAATGATCCTCTTAGACATTGAATAAAATCAGTTGCATTATCTCGCCCTCCGTTAGCTTCATTTAGTCAAAACAACCATGACCAAATTAGCATAGATAAAGCAATGTTATTTCCACATCAGCATGTGTGTAAAACTCTACACGCATTTAAATAAAAATCTCAGAAATCTGTAAATAAAGATGTACCGTTTACATTTGATATAGATATGGCAGTGTTTGGTTGAGTTGTATCTCCCCAGTGACATTGAAAATGCAGCTTCTTTTTTAATTCTTGAGCTGCAGAGGTCGATTTTAGAGCCACAAGGGAGATTCGGTAATTGTGGCTGATGGTTATATGACATTTCATGGAGCTTCTGATTGGCTCGAGAGTCCAAAAGGCATTGCTGAAGGTCTCCTTTAATTGCAGTAAATTCCTCCGTTCTAAATTAACTGGAAGCTGTCAACGAGTCCCGAGGCGAGAGGCGATCATCGCATCAACTCGTGTTTTTGTTTTGAATGGGAAAGATTTTTAGGCAGAGATTTGGTGTGTGTTCATATATGCTACAGCGATCTTGACTGCAGAGAAATGTTTGATTGCACGACCAGTTGCAGTTAATGAGCGTGTACTTTACAAGCACAAATAAAAGGAAAGGCCAATTTTAGACTTCACTGGCAGCCTGCCAGCAAAAAAAGATCTTGCATTTTTGTTCACTTAATCCTCGGTTGGACCAATATTATTATCATTAACATTAACTGAAATGTACATAAAATCACAAATATAAACATACTGAAAATAAACTGTTTATTTTTATGACACAAAAATAACTAAATTAAAAATAAAAGTTACTGAAATGTAAATAAAATCACAAATATAAACATACTGAAAATAAACTGTTTATTTTTATGACACAAAAAATAACTAAATTAAAATAAGTTACTGAAATGTAAATAAAATCACAAATATAAACATACTGAAAATAAACTGATTATTTTCATGACACAAAAATAATATAAAAATGACCAGAAAGTCAGATACACAGTATACTTTTAAATTTGAAACTTTTATAACCCACATTTGATAAATATGAAATTGCTACTAGAAAGCAAAAAAAAAAACAAAACAAAAAACATTAGACTGCCTTGAGAAATATACCAGCATTAAACTTAATTAAATAACGCATTAACTTTAGCAGACAGAAATACTTAAAAGAATAAATATAGAAAATAAATCTAAATAAATAAACTAAAATGGATAAACTAAAACTAACGTGAAAACTAACTAAAACAAAGCTAAATTTAAAATATAATTGAATTAAAAACTAAATAAAAAATTCTAAACTATAATAACCCTCTTGGACATAATGAGAGTGGGACGTGTGTCCAGCTGTGTGCAGTAATTATTTTGAAGCCCCTTCTCGGAAAGTCAGTACACGTTGAGCGTGCTCTCAGGCGGGGTGGTCGCTCGCTGTGAGTTTGTCTTTTTGATGAGAATTAGAGAGAAGAAGTGTCATGTAAGGAACGAATAAAGGTCATTCTTTTTTTCTGTGACACTTTTTATATAAAGCATGTTAGAGCAGGAAAGTATTCAGGACTCATGTACTTTCTTTCCTCATTAAAAAGCCCAATATACTATCCTTTATTGTCATTTAGCTATAGTTATTTAACAAAACAGTGCCTGTGTATATTTATGGTTTTAAATCAATCTGTATCAATGTTTGATTTTAACATACTAAAAGGTTTTTACAATTTTGGTAGAAAAAGCCAGAGTGTTTCTATGTGATTGCTAGTGTATTTTGAGTGATTTTTATTGCCTTGCTATGAAGTTGATGCTGTTCTGGGTGCTAGGTGATTGTTTACTTGCTCTGTATATTATTCCGTTCTCTAGCGATGGCTTGGGTCCCTCCTTTAATGTAAGTTTGGGGGATTCTTTTTGCAGACTGATCTCACTGTGAATTCGGTGACAGTGGGTCGAAAATTTTGCTGCTGAAATTGGTCTGTGCTAACCGAAATTACAAGCACTGCCCCCAGTGGCCGAAGCTGGAAGGGTTGTTGAACATATGGGCAAATGTGTGCTTCAATAGGTGAAATGTCCACAGAGTGGCGCCAACAGTGAGTTGTATTTTTAGTTGTAAATGAATGAATACAGTCAACAGAAATGCATTCCCCAGACAGCACACGTACATCACCCATATGTTTGTTTAAGAAAATTTCATTTGGATAACATTGCATTCAAATTAACATCTGATAAACATCTTAAAATGATCAGATTTACAAAGCTTCTAAATCATAAACATCTCAAAGACATCTCCTGGCAGATGAGCAAATAACCTAAAAAATACATCTTCCAGATGTAAACACACATATAAAATTGGCATCTGGGTGATGTACGTGTGCTATCGGGAAAATGCATTCCTGTTGACTGTATTAATTCATTTACAACTAAAAATACAACTCAATGTTGGCACCACTCTGTGGGCATTTCACCTTGAAACTGTTTTAATTAACTCTGCGCCCTAACTTAAACCCCAACCCATAAACCTTACCATCAGTGGAGTGACAGTTTAATATTAGAGCGAAAAAGTAACCTCTGAATCGCTCAGAAGATTGTTTATGTGAAATCTACACTGATTTTGATGGAAAGTCTGCTGAAGAATTAGAGCTGAGAGTAATGTACTCTTATTGGTAGCTGAAAGCATCATGAAATTAGCCAAAATATTTTAAATAAACATACAAGGGTTGGGGAATGTGTAGAACTTTTATAAATGGCAGAATGCTGTGGAAATCTGCTGTGTCTTCTGTGGAGTTCTGCGTGCACAGGTTCTGTCTGGGACTGGTCATTACTTCCGTGTCTTTGAGGTTGCTCGCTTAACATGCTATCAGTAGAGGAAATTCAATCACATTTGAATTTGTGCAAAAATGTCTAATTAGGTTGATTTCAGGGTACATGAACTTTCAGAAGCAACAAATCGATTTCCTGTGTGAAAATCAGCGAAAATCATTTTTTATCGAATTAATTACATGGTATGCCAAATTACTTGTAATTAATCACATATGTAAATAGTTGAATATTGTCGCTCCACTCAAATATTCGCTCATGTGCGATCGCTCAGCTCCAACACTCAAGTTCAAAAGTCATCGCTCCGAGCGAGAGCGATGTTGGAGCGGAGCGGCATGAAATGAGAAAGAAATTAGGCATAATTTTCAGATACAAAAAAATCCCTCTTCATATTGGCATACGACCTAATATTTCATGCCGCAAATAACAACTGCACAAACAATGCCTTAATTTAGGCTGCTTAAAAAAATAGCCTTGTTCTCTCAGCCCTGTTTGGATGTGGTTATTTTATATGGGGACGTGGGGTAATGTAACAGCCTAATTACCAGAGCTTCTCATTTATTTTAATCCCTTGCTAATTAGGGATGCACCGATCCGATACCTGGATCGGCATCGGCTCCGATACTGAAGCTTTGGGTATCGGTCCGACGAGCCCGATCCAAATCTGATACTGTGTGTTAGTCATGTTCGTTACTGTCAAGCTCCAAAAATGGTCATTAAAGCAGTTCATATGACTCGTGCATTTTATTTCAAAGCCACTTGAAGACGTGCGATAGCTCTGTGAATCACAAAAGGCTGTGTTTAATAAGTAAATATATAGTATACGCAGCACCAGCGTGTTAGTGAATGGTGCTGCTCTGTTGACACAAACTCACGCACAGGCTGGTGATGCACTTGCAGCTATTTTTAGCCTTTACAGCGGTGCAATATTTGAGTGCTACTCAAGAACAGCATCTCAGATGTAGATGCTCAATAGATCGGTTCACTTTCAATAAGCATTTATAATGGCACCAGAGGTGCATTTTACCAGAATTTGAATAAGAAGTGAATTAAACTACTGTGAACTTGCCTAAAAACAGTCACATACAGGACTTCCTGCAGAATGTAGAATGTCAAATATTTTACATATTAAAGAGTACTCCCAATTAGTTCCACACAATAATGTAAAGATATTCTAAACTGATCATGCAAAAAAACAACACTGGTATCGGCTTGGGATCGGTATCGGCCGATACTGAGATTTCTGATATTGGAATCGGATCGGAAGAGAAAAAGTGGTATCGGTGCATCCCTATTGCTAACCGTTCATGTCAGTAATTTTTGCAGGCTATGCATTCCCGCACCGGTAAACATAATAGCATCTTTTACCTATCAAACGCTCTGTAAAAATAACCCCTGTTATTCTTATCCCATGCGAATTCACATGTTGGTAAAAAGCCAGTGAATCTGCACTGTCCAGCCTGTGAAACCTTTGACTAATAGTTTCTAAAGTTCACCAAGAGTCTGAACTGAATGTTAGTCATTGAGAAGACACCAGAAAATGTAAGACGCGCTTCAAAACTTTGTCAAATGGCAGCTGTTGCATTTTGACTGATGCATGAGAAACAAAAGAGCGTGATTTCTTTTAATTAGGAAAATTAGAAAAGGTCACAAGTGCTAATTTTGTGATATGAGCAGAGTAAATGGGAAAAATTGTGTTGAGCCCAGCGTTTCACAACATATTTTCCGGAGGGACAAATACAATTACATAATGTGAAAAGACTTGTTTATATTTTTAATTCAAGAGTATACTGTAGGATCACTGACTTGATAATGTAACCAGTTCTGTTGTATTTTGCCAGATGTTCTAGTCAGTTTCTTCTAATAATCCCAGATACACATGAACATGTTTAATACTTACTTCATAAGGACACATCAGTGTACACCTGCATCAGACAGAGGATTTTGAAACGTCTCACTTTGGTTGCGTCGTGTCGTAAACATACCATTTTTAGGTCACCGTGTCAAGTTAAACGTAGTTTGAAACTTAGAAAAACACGTCTTAAGATCCCTGCATTCGGATTTGCGCTCCTTAAAGCTGTGTTTGAACCAAGGAGCTCTAAAATACAGTTTGAATGCAAGAAGGCATTCTTATCTTGTGCTGTCTGCTCTCGGTGTGTGTGGTTTGTTCTCTGTAGAAGCTGCGCATTGCCTATACAGCTCGTTTACTACCCCCTGGAGAAAACAGGTGGTACTACAAGCTTGAATTTGCTCCGATGGTAGGTAGGAATATTCCACATTATAGTCCGGGGACATGATTAATTGTGTAAATATTTTTAACGCGTTATTTTTTTATATGATTAATCGCACTGAATTGATGCCTTAAATCGACAGCCCTAATCTTTAGCATTTAACTGCCCCTAACTTAAACATTAGTATGAGCAATAGTTAGAATAATGCTTGCCATAGCAAACACAACATTACATAAAATGCTTAATTTGATGCTTTTGTGCCCTTTTATAGACCAAGTAATTTGAAATCACATGACCATACTGTACAGTTACTCCAGATTTGGCTGTTGCTCTGTTTAATCATATCATATGGTGACGTGCCAAAGAAACTGACCATATGACCATTCACTCATTTGATTTACTGTGAGAGCATAGCCCTGACACAACACCCCCACTCTGTAGTGCTGCCAATTGAGTTATAGGTTCAGTGTCGCTAATGCTCTTAAATCATAAGTCTACACTTCTTTTTGCTGAAAGCTGTCGGCTTGTCGTCTGTATGTCTCCCCTTTGGGTCTTTATCGGGTCTTCATTGCTTCTGAAAATGGATTATCTTCCTGGCTGTGTGACTCAGCGGCATTTGTATTTGCCCCTGCTGTCACCGTTCCTTGGCGCCACCTGTGAATTAACATACCGGGCGAGTGATAGTGCCGCCACATTCAGACGCGACCTCATGGCACCCTGGACTATTATGCTGTGCCTTCCCAGGAATCATTGCTAGATTGACCCAGACGCATTATATTCGGTTTATCATTTCCAATTTTCAAAGCAGTCATAGCAGAGATGAAATGGAAGAAGGCGGGAACATTTCGCCCTCACTGACGTCATATATGGACTGTACTCATAAAGTTAATTGATGCGCCCTAATATAAGTCGGTTTAATTTTTAATTCCGTTCCGACTGTGTTTGAAGTTCGTCTGAGAGCTGCCGGTAATGTCAGGCCAGGCACGGCGAGCGCGAGCACCCCCGATGATCCCTCATCAGTGCTCCCTTGAGGGATGGTTTGATTTCAATTAGTGAGCGAAGCCTTATCAGGGCCCTACCTCGAGCACGACAATAATTAGAGGCAGGATTGGATCTGACGGCATGCTCTGCATGCATAACGATGGAGTGCGCGTTTTGCAAAACCTCCACGTTTCATTACCATCGCAGGAAGCATCTGCCATGTTAGGTCTGCACGCTGACATCAGCAGAGTCCGCTGTGTTGTCAGCATACTAGCGCTCTCTTCTCATCTGTGCTTCAGCCACAAAGACTCTTTGAATGGAGCTCTTGTCAGCCCGAAGGCCTCTGTTCTGAATCACAGGCAGAAGCAAACTGGAGCGTTAATAGTACCATATAAGCTGAGCTATCTGTATCTGCCATCTGCCTCTGAAAGGGAGGCTCCCAACTTACGGCACTTTGGGAGCAAGGGGGAGTTTTTCTGTGAAGTTATTCCGCAGACACAGCACTCTTCCGAGATAAGAACTTCAAGGGATTGTTATTATGCTCTAGGTACATCATCATAAAAAGAACAAAAGCTTTTGTTAATATTAAGATTGTTTATCTCGTCAACTAGATAATTTTTAGAAGAATATCTCAGCTCTGTAGGTCCATACAATACAAGTGAATGGTGACCAGACCTTTCAAGCTTAAAAAAAGCACATAAAGGCAGCATAAAAGTAATCCAGTCGACTTTTACACATTATCATCAACTAAAATGTTATTTTTGTCGACTTTTAGTCGACCATTTTAGTCATCATTACATGACGAAATATTAACAAAATTTAAAGGACATTTATGTCAAAAGACAAATATTCTGACTAAAATAAAAAAATTGTGTGAAGGGATGTGCAAAACTACATAAAGTATTTTCAAAAACAACTATTCAGTAGCTTGTCTGAACGACTAGACAACTAATTTGTCTTAAAGGGATAGTTCTTCCAAAATGAAAATTGTGTCACAATTTACTCTCCCTCATATTGTTAAAAACATGTAAATCACAAAAGGAAATGTTAAAGCCAAAGTATACTCTGGTTTGTCAACGTGGCATGCACATTTTTTCATCAGCACAGTATGCGCAGACTGTTTGCGTGCAGCCCAGTTTTCCAGACATGCGAAATCTTCTCATCTTTGCACGTCGTCTGCACATGTGCAGTTGTAGTGTGCATGCGACAAATGCGTCCGTATGAGCTTGCGGTCAAAAGAGCATACTTTGGGGGGGGCCTGGGTAGCTCAGTGGTAAAATACGCTGGCTACCACCCCTGGAGTTTGCTATCCCAGGGCGTGCTGAGTGACTCCAGCCAGGTCTCTTAAGCAACCAAATTGGCCCAGTTGCTAGGGAGGGTAGAGTCACATGGGGTAACCTCCTCGTGGTCGCTATAATGTGGTTCGTTCTCGGTGGGGCGCATGGTGAGTTGAGCGTGGATGCTGCGGTGGATGGCGTGAAGCACTGTCTCTCAAGATGCACAGGTTGGCGGTCTCAGACGTGGAGGCAGCTGGGATTTGTCCTCCACCACCCGGATTGAGGCGAATCACTACACGACCACGAGGACTTAAAAGCGCATAGGGAATTGGGCATTCAAAAAAAAAAAAAAGAGCATACTTTGAAATGTGGAGCGCTCGACCATGCATGTGGAAAACGAAGTATACCCTAGCCTTTGTGCAAAATGTTAGCCTCATTCCCCATTTACTCTCATTGCATCTTTTTAACATACAATGAAAGAGAATGGGGACTGAGGCTAACATTCTGTGCAACATCTGCTTTTGCGTTCCACAGAAAAATGGAAAGTCATATGGGTTTAAAACAAAATGAGGGTGAGTAAATACAGAATTTTCATTTTTGGCTGAACTATCCCTTTAAGGCAGTCTGTTTAGACCACTACAA
The DNA here is from genome assembly GCF_019703515.2 of Myxocyprinus asiaticus. Lineage (NCBI taxonomy): Eukaryota > Metazoa > Chordata > Actinopteri > Cypriniformes > Catostomidae > Myxocyprinus > Myxocyprinus asiaticus. Next base: position 34,256,360 of record NC_059386.1, on the reverse strand, counting down.
ATGCGGAGTGCACTTCAAGCGTGCGACTTGAAGATGTTCTAAACTGCTCCATTTGTGCCTAATTGACCCTCAAACAACCATAATGGACAAACAAACATTTGTTAATTTGTAGCTAGCAAAAAATTAAGTATTTGGCTTGTGTGCACAAGAAATGCAGAAACAGATGTGTTTACACACTGAAACTAAGAGTTTGTGTATTGTAATGGTTGTTAACGTGTCCCCAACAGGCAGCAAAGCCTTTAAAATATTCGGCTCTTCACTGAGAATGATTGCAAATCAGTGGCAAATCAGTTTCAGCGTCTCACTGTCCACAGTGCAGATGGAGAGGCACTGGCAAACGCGCTGGGTGGTGTTGAGTTTGTCTTAGTATGGCACTCGCAGCTGGGCGGCTATGACCTTCATCAGCTACTCTGCTAAAATTGCTGGGCTAGATTGTGGCCCCCGGCGCTTACTTCTCTTATGCATCTTGCATCGCAATTATGTTTGTACCTGCCAGCATTGTCTCTCTTGCTGGATCCATCCATCCATCCCTCGCTCCTGCTTTCTGTCTTTTTTCTTAGTCTCTGTATTCATCCCGCCCTTCACACAACCATTAGTGCCAACAGCTTAGCAGGTTGTCCCGGAGCAAGGTGACACGGCACCAGGAAGACCAATCCTGGACTCCATTAAGTACTCTATAGATCCGCATGGCACGCATTTGCTCTAATTTTATTCTATTATAATTTTTCTGAATTTTAGGAGAAGCATTTGAGACAAAGTTGATACTTAAATAATAATAAATCCTTACATTTATATAGCACTTTTCTAGGCACTCAAAGTGCTTTACATAGTATAAGGGGAATCTCCTCAACCACCACCAGTGTGCAGCATCCACCTGGATGATGTGACAGCAGCCATAGTGTGCCAGAATGCCCACCACACACTAGCTATTGGTGGAGAGGAGAGTGATGTAGCCAATTCAGGGATGGAGATTATTAGGAGCCCATGATAGATAAGGGCCAATGGGGGGATTTTGGCCAGGACACCAGGGTTATACCCCTACTCTTTTACAAGAAGTGCTCTGGGATTTTTAATGACCACAGAGAGTCAGGACCACGGTTTAACATCTCATCCAAAGGACGGTGCTTTTTAACAGTATAGTGTCCCCGTCACTATACTGGGGTATTAGGACCCACACAGCCCGCAGGGTGAGCACCCCCTGCTGGCCTCTGTAATACCACTTCCCACAGCAACCTTAGTTTTCCCCAGGAGGTCTCCCATCCAGGTACTGGCCAGGCTCAACCCTGCTTAGCTTTAGTGGGCAACCAGGCGTGAGCTGCAGGGTGATCTGGCTGATGACAAATGATAACTGAATCAACAAACTGAGTTACGAAAAAAAATATATTTTTCCTCTAGTTTCCTGGTTTCACAACCTTCTCAGATCATGTGGCACTAAATTGTTCTTCTAAGAGCATTCTTGTATATGCAAAAATGGATTCTGATTAATTCTTTAGTTCCCGGAGTGCTAAAGTTAACTTGAGAGCTCTTGAAGGATGGCACAGGTGGCAGAAATGCAAGTTGAATTCAAGGAAATCTACGTCTGAGAGCTGAAGATATCTACACTTCAGTCTTCAAGCACACTTGGATAGTTTTCTTTTAAAACCCAGCAGAGCTTCAGATGTGTATTGGTATAGAGCTGAATCCCTGAAGTAACAATGTCAAACTCACATATGTCCATGCATCCACATTCCCACACCACCTCTCGGCACCATTACACACCAGCAGAGTGATGAATTACTTTTAATAAAGCAAACACAGTTGTCTCATGTTCAGATCAGTCTTTCCCTCGGTTGCTATGCCAGCCATTGTCACAAGTAATTGCCTAAACCCCTTGTCGTATGAAACAAGGCTCTTTTGGAAGAAATCTGAACTTGTGGCAGCCTCAATTTCCTACTCCAGTGCACTCTTTGCTGCAGCTCCAAGCCGCAGGGGACAACTTGGCTCGATGCTATCTGTACTACGATAGTGTCGCCCAAACCCCTGTAGCTTCTTGCGCACATGCTCGAATTCCGCTGCAACAACATCCCCAGGTTCTGTTCCTCTTTGAGCAAGCATGATTCCTGGGACTAAAGAGCAAAAGGTCTGGTCCACATTGCAGCTTTTTCTGACCAAGAAGTGCTCACCTAGCCTACGTCCACATTCATCTGGATACATTTTAAAACTGCGTTTTTGCTTTCTAAACGCTCTCCTTTCACACTGCCGCTTTCAAGTGTTTTCCAAAAGTTTCTCGTCCACACTGAAACGAATGAAAACTCAAATCCCCTTACTGTGCATGTGAAAAATCAGCATTCTGTATACGGTCTGAAGTGCAAATGTCCTCGTGTTCTGTCACCAGACAACAATCCTGAAAAACTTCCTGTTGCCTTTGAAGGTATAGCAGGCACACCAACTCTGCTACAACATGGGCCGCCATCTTGATTGTTTTGGGATGAATGGATCACATGACTGCATCACATGACAACAAAAACATTATCATTTTCGAAAAGCTCAGTTTTCGCTGTTAAAAACGCCATCTCGGTGTGGACGGAAAGTAAAAACTGCGTTTTCAAACTAAAACATATTAGTGAGGATGTGGCCTTAGACAGAAAGGACCATCTGACTGACACTGAAAGTGAAATTTTCATGGCAATAATCTGAGATAATTGATACCACAGTTATAGATTGCATGTAAAAAACTAAATTAAATTAATGTGTGGCAGTCTCCACAAATAATGGTACAGACAACAAACAAACAAACTGAAGAAAATGTATAAAATACAGAAAATAAGTACAGATAATTCCACAGACATACGTAACTAAGAAAGGAATGCAGAAAATACAGTTACTACTCGTTGATATCTAGTTTGCTTGCTATTAAGTGCCTCAAACAAAACTGAATATCTTTAAATTTAATGTAATTGCCCAGTCCACATTATTATGATTTCTTTGACAATGCATTGATTTTACAACGTTTCCACCTCCCATCCCCATTTTCCTCCACTGAAACCGAGACTTGCAAAAATACTCTTTAGTAGTGCACACTGTGGAAAACAATGATGCTAGGATATAAAAAAACTAAAAGATTTGACGTTACTCAGGCCACTTCAACATTAACCTCCTGAGATCCGAGCTTGACTGCTGTGTGCATTTTTCATTCCCCTTTTTTATTTGTAACTATTAGCCCATAAGAAACATGCAAAAAACTTTTTTTTAGACAAAATAGTTTTCCTAAAAATGTATGTCCACATATGTGGACAGCAGGTCACCAAGTTGTGAAATTGTAAATAATACCAAGCACCTTATTCTCATCCTAACTCCGTATACAGCCTTTGAAAGCATCATTTTCCATTGTTTCTCAATGTGATAATGCACAGTAAATATAGGATATTTTAAATGTAACTGAGCATACAGTCCACGTAAGTGGCCATTGTGTTTAACACTGTGCCGTTTCGCAATAAATCACTCAAATTTTAAAAATGCCTTATTGGATGAAACTAGAGCCTCTAATCTTTTGACTCAAACAGGTTTTAATATAAAAACTTAATTACGTTTCTTACCAGATGTTGTTATTGTTTCATCCAAACACAAACGCCACTGTGATCGACATCATGTTGTTTGGTCAAAAGACTCTGTGCGTCGAACGTTTAACCCTTTATTAACAGCACAGATTCTCCTGAACTGAGATCAGTCAGTTCAAATGAAATTAAGTAATACACCGAGTATAGTGAAGCCAAAATTCAATGTCCACGCATGTGGATGTGGGGTTACACAAGTTTAATATGGTTTTATTTGAAAACGCATTGATTTTGCTATGTTTACGCCTGTCGTCCACACTGAAATGCCGTTGTCCTCCACTGAAACTGAGACTTTCAGAATTGTTCTCTTTGGTAAACGATGAGGTTAGGAAACTGAATTCGAAAAGATTTAAATTCACTAAGGCCATGTCGACACTAGTACATTTTCGTTTGAAAATGCATTGATTTTGCAATGTTTACGCCTCACATCCAGCTGAAATGGCGTTATCCTCCACCGAAAGCTCCCAAGGACCACATACTTTGGAAAACGGTAATATTAGTATACTGAATATGTAGTTTTCAAAGGAACACTGATTAGTGTGGATGTGGACCTGGCAAACTTTGGCAAATCCAGTGATTATTTAATCCTCAAAAGTGCTCGTTGTTTCAGCCTGGTATACAACTTTATTTACAAGTGATATAAAAAAATAAAAAGATGCAATCTAAGGCCACGTCCACAATAATCCGTTTTCGTTTAAAAACACATCAGTTTCTCTACGTTTACAATTCCACAAAATTGTAAATTTCTAAAACGCTCTCAATTACCACATAATTTACAAAACGATGATGTTAGGGAGCTACAAAACATAGTTTTCAAAATGAAACGGATTAGAGTTGTTGTGGCCTGCGGCTGACACTAGCGGGATACTGACACTGCGTGCCCTTGTGTTTCAAGCTGCGGTCCTGGACCATACGGCCCTCTGGGTCAGATGACAAGCAGTCTCCAGCTGGCACGGAAACAACTCATTTGTCTCCTTTTGATACCCATGCAAATGCAACCCTGAGCAGATTAATGACGTTTGATTAGCTTCCCACAGGAACCCAGATTAATATTCATGCAGATTAGCCTTGTTATTTTGGGCTGCGCCTTCATGCTATGAACAGTTGGTGACGGCAGTTTCAATTAAGGTTTGTTGTTTGCTTTGTTGTGTCTTAATCTCACTGCAGGTGGACGCTAAAAACTGGCTACCTTTAACCAGATCAGATTAGCGGTTTAACCAGTGTGGGTGAGACAGTTGTGTGTGCCTGCTATGATGAAATATATATTTTTTAATTAGAATAAGGTGCAATTCTGAATCTTACACAATAAAACCAGAAACATGTATTATGAAAGTAAATATTCCGCCGGGAATGCTTGACATGGCACACAAATTTCAGCAGATCCAGAGTCTGTGGAGAACTTCGTTAAAGTAGCGGTTCTATATTTATACTGTTGCATGTGTTGTGAATTAGGCTGCATTTGTCTGGTAATCGCCTGGGAGATCTGAGCATGTGCATTCCAAGCGAGCTGGAGAGAAAAAGCTGCTGGACAATAACCAGCCATGAGGGGTAAATATAAAATCCTGCCCCAGTTCTCTCTCATCTCGCAACATTTTTCCACTACTCTATCTCTGCCATTAACATCTCGTCCAAAGTATCGGTTGTTTACCTGTTAGTGGACACTCAAACTAAACATCTGCTATAATTGCTTCTCTTGGTTTCCTGTTTCTTGGTGTCACTCAAGTTCAGTTTAACATTCTGTGTTTGTAAATAGATGTTTTTTTGGGTTTAATTGCTTATATGTAGCGACTGAGAGTAAATGAGGTACTTAGGCCTAAATACTTTAGTAATATTTCACACTTAGACAGAAAACTCATTAGATTGGCAAACAAATTCCACCATTAAACTAGATTTTCTCATTTTCTAAAAGGATGTGTGAGTAGTGTTTGACCACACAAAACTCCTTGTCAAGGTGCTAGGGTGTTCAGGGTGGTTGCCAGGACTTCACTGTGTGGTTGTTAAGGTATTCTGATGGTTGTTAGGGTGTTGCAATATGATTTCTAGGGTATTTTGGGCATAGATATACATACGTAGATACCTTATTAGCAGCTGTTCCAATGGATGGCGTTGGCACGTCCGCCATATTGGAAAGGTCAAGAGCCTTTGTCAACACATATGGTCTGCAACAGTCTGGAGTCTTTTCCATCCAACTTTCACATTATTTGACATTCCATAAACATTGGGAAACATTTTAGAAGACAAAAAATTCCAAATTAAACTGAATATTGTTCAAACACACTTACAAATAATGTTGATAATCAGAGCACTGTTTGATGCTGGAAGCTTCGTATATATAAGCGGTGGAACTAGTGACCATAAACTCAATGGTACAGATAGGTCATAACCATAAAGGAATCTAGCTCCAAAAACATCCATTATATGTTTGTTTATTCAAATCATGAATTTGTTTTTTAATCTGACATCCAAAATATAATATAACATCAATAGTAAATTACTGTAAATAAATCTTACTTGATGCAATTTCCTGACTTTACTTCTAAAACAGGTTTTCTTTTCATTGCAAACTGCAAATAATGTCCTCTACAAATGAATATATCATGGCAAACATACTGAAAATTAGCACCAATTCATTACATGATGAACTGTTTCCACACAAAAGCAGTTTATGTAGCGGTCTGAGGCATCTCCTCCATTCACATGCATTTAAACAGCTCTCCTTCTTGAATGAATTAATGAATGAATGTTACATTTATATAGCGCTTTTTCGGCCACTACACTCAAAGCGCTTTACACAGTGAACAGGGGACTCTCCTCAACCTTCACCAGTGTGCAGCATCCACCTGGATGATGCAGCGGCAGCCATAGTGCGCCAGTACGCTCACCACACACTAGCTATTGGTGGAGAGGAGAGAGTAGAGTTATAGAGCCAATTTAATGATAGGGATTATTAGGAGGCCATGATTGAGAAGGGCCAGTGGGGGGGAATTTGGCCAGGACACCGGGGTTACACCCCTACTCTTTTGCGAGAAGTGCCCTGGGACTTTTAATGACCACAGAGAGTCAGGACCTCGGTTTAACGTCTCATCCGAAGGACCGTTCCAAGATGGTGCCGCAGTTGACGTATCCAAACGAGCCGAATAAGGCATCTACGTATGTATATCGATGGTTCTGAGTGGTTGTTAGCGTGTTTGCAATGTGATCTGCATGGTGTTTTTTTTTTTTTTTTTTTTTTTTTTTTGGATGGTCTTTAGCACATTGAATGTGGTTGCTAGGGTGTTTTGGGTCGTTTTTTTAATCACATTCCTAATTGCTTGCTAAGGTTTTCTGAATGGTAGTTAATGCATTACTGTGGGTTTTTTCAGAGTGTTTGGGTGTTTTTTTAATTTTTATTACATTGCTACTGTATGTGATTTCTAGGACATGAAATGCTTTCTAGGGCATTCTGGGTGGTTGTTAGTGTGTTGCTATGTAATTTGCATGGAATTTTTAGGGTGGTCTTTAGCACATTGTATGTGGTTGCTAGGACATTCTGAGTTGTTGCTAAGGTGTTCTGAATGGGTTTTAGTGTGTCACTATGCAGTTGCTAAAGGGTTCTGAGTGGTTGTTAGTGCAATTGTTATGTGATTTCCCAGGTGTTTCGGTGATTTTTAGCACTATGTGGTTGTTTGAATGTTCTAAGTGGCTTTTAGCTTGTTGCTATGCGGTTGGTATGGTTTTCTTTGTAGTTGATGGGGTGTTATATGATTTCCAGGGTGTTTTTGGTTGATTTAAGCACATTGCTACATGGTTGCTAGGATGTTCCTAGTGGTTGTTAGCATGTTTGCTATGTGATTTCCAGGGGATTTTTAGGGTGGTCTTTAGCACATTATATGTGGTTGCTAGGATGTTCTGAGTGGTTGCTAGGGAGTTTTGGGTTGTTGTTATCACATTTCTATGTGCTTGCTAAGGTTTTATGTGTTTTTCAGGGTGTTTGTGTGTTTTTTAATTGTTTTATTACATTGCTGCTGTATGTGATTTCTAGGACATTAAATGTTTGTTAGGGCACTTTGGATGGTTGTTAATGTGTTGCTTCGTGATTTCCTGGGTGTTTGGGTGGTTTTTAGCACGTTGTTACAGTATGTGGTTTGCGAGGATGTTCTGAGTTGTTGCCAGGGTGTTCTAAATGGTTGCTAGGGTGTTCTGGATGGGTTTTAATGTGTCACTATGCAGTTGTTAAAGGGTTCTGAGTGGTTGTTAGTGCATTGTTATGTTATTTCCACGGTTTTTGGGTTGTTTTTAGCACATTGCTACATTATGTGGTTGCTAGGATTTTCTGATTGGTTGCAAGGGCATTCTGGGTAGTTTTCCGCATGTATCCATGCGGTTGCTAAGGTGTTTTGAGTGCTTGTTATTGCTTTACTATATGATTTCCAGGGTGTTTGGGTGGATTGCTTTTAGTGTTGCTATGTAGTTACTAAGATGTTCTGACTGGTTGTTAGCACATTGTTATAAGACGTCCAGGATGTTTTTTTAGTTTTTTTTTAGCAAGTTCCTACTGTATGTGGTTGCTAGGGCATTCTGGTTGGTTTTTGAGTGTTGCTGTGTGTTTGTTTTTTAGCACATTGCTATGTGGTTGTTAGCCTGTTGGGAATGTTTCAAGTGCATGTTAATCTTGCGATTGACTCCATGAGACCTTGTTTATGAATTAGTGGCCATTGTCGTATTACAAAATCTAATTAAGGTTAATAAATTGGATGAGGGGTTAGATGCTGTACAGTAATTCAGATTTGCACCATGATTGGGTGGAGGCAACGTCTTCAAGACTTCACAGGTATGCCTGTAGGGTTTTTCCGTTTGAAGAATGTGTGCTGCATCTTGACATTGGAGCTCACAGTGAAGATAAATGTGAATGAATCTCAACCGATCTGTTTTGCTGTGTCTCACAGCTCTGCTGATGTAGTGCTCTTCACCCTCCAAAGTCTTTTTAATTCCCTCATTTATGTTTAATAGGCAGTTCATTTTTAACTAGATCTGCTGATGTGTTGCTTTGCAGGCAAACGAGGAAATGTAAAGCCTCCCAGAAAGATTTTCACGAGTTAGGGTGAAAACTTGAAACAAGAACAACTTTGCTTCTTTAATAAGGCCTTCATATGGATCGCATACACAGTAGTATTAAAGGAATGTTCCGGGATCAATACAAGTTAAAGCGCTTACAGTCAAAGTTTAAAAGTCATGCCGGTTATTAAAATACTTACTGTTTTAAAAGTACAGCCACAAGACTTGCTTACTCATTTGTTACCTTGTGTGTGTAAAGTTATTTTCAATGTTATGACAACGTGAAGCCAGTAAACCCAGTAACATCACCATAGCCATTAAAATAGCACTCGGTCACAAAGGTTGCCGGCCCCTGTGCTGGATTATCTGTTATATTTGGTGTAAAATTTATTTGCTCAAGTTTATTGTTGTCAGTTTAATTGACAGATTCACATGTCCCATTGCTCTGATTTTAAAAACAATCTACACTGCCTGGCCAAAAAGCAAAGTTGCATACTCTAATTTCATTGGACAGCCTTTAGCTTTGATTATGGGGTGCAATCATTGTAGCAGTGTTTCAACAACCTTTTATTATACAACATTTATTTCCATCCAGAGTTGCATTAATTTTTGGCTGAGATCTTGTATTGATGACGGGAGAGTCGAACCACTCCGTAAAGTCTTCTCCAGCACATCCCAAAGACTTTCAATGGGGTTAAGGTCAGGACTCTGTGGTGGCCAATCCATATGTGAAAATGATTCCTCATGCTCCCTGAACCACTCTTTCACAATTTGAGCCCGATGAATCTTGGCATTGTTGTCCTGGAATATGCCCGTGCTGTCAGGGAAGACAAAATCCATTGATGGGATAACCTGGTCATTCAGTACATTCAGGTAGTCAGTTGACTTCATTTTATCGCTGCATAACGTTGCTGAGACTAGACCTGACCAATTGAAGCAACCTCAGACCATAACACTGCCTCCAGAGGCTTGTACAATGGGCACTATGCATGATGGGTGCATCGCTTCATGCGCTTCCCTTCTTACCCTGACACGCCCATCGCTTTGGTATAGGGTAAATATGGACTCATCAGACCACATGACCTTTTTCCATTGCTCCACAGTCCAATCTTTATGCTCTCATAGCAAACTGAAGTCGTTTTTTCCGATTAGCCTCACTAACAAGTGTCTTCTTGTGGCCACACAGCTGTTTAGTCCCAATCCTGTAAGTTCTCGTCACATTGTGCATGTGGAAATGATCTTACTTTCACTATTAAACATAACCGTGAGTTCAATTGTCGATTTTTTACGACGTGACTTCAAGCGTTTTAGTGATCTCCGATCATAATCATTCAAGATTTTTTTCCGACCACATGTCTACTGCAAAGCTGACTGTTTTAACAATGTTTTGAATAGTTTTAATAATGAGTTGGACAGTTCTTAACCCAATTCCAGTGATTTCAGCAATCTCCTTAATTGTTTTCTTTGCTTGATGCAGGCCAGTAATTTGCCCCAACTGAAACAGTAACATCTTTTCCATGACCACGGGATACGTCTTCTGACATGGTTGTTTAAGAAATGAGAAGCTACACACTGCATCAGTTAGGGTTAAAATAATTGTTGCTAGCTGAAACATATTAATCACTGCAATAATGATCCAATCATAGACTCCTGAGTATCTGCTTATTTAAATCAACTTTTAATCAACTTTTTGTTTTTTTGACTCTTAAATAGCTTCTTTAGCTACTTCTTGTTTGTTGCTAGTTTATCTAACAACTTTTTCCAAAGGCTAGCTTGACTGTAGTTGAACTACTTTTTTTCTGTAAAGGATATTGCACTGAAATAGCTTCAATGAAGTTAGCTAGTGTTTTTAGTAGCTTGTCTATCTACTTAATGTTTGTACTGTAGCTAACTACTTGACTGTAGTTGAACGTTTTTCTTTCCAGCTTTTGTGGTATAGGAAAGATTTACTGTTTTACAGCATTGGCAACTACAAGGGAGAAAAACAAGCCAGGAATGTTGAGAAATACACTAGAAATGTTGCACTTTTTGGAGAAACTTCCCATCAGGTGTTACACACTTTGATGTATTGCATTGGAAATGCATTCAACTGCATGCTTTTTGTAGCGCTTTTCCACTCAAGCCACACAGTGTTGGTGTAGTTGCCATCTTAGTCTTGATTAATATAAACTAACAATCGATAACTGAAGCATCTGCTAATCTGCCAACGCTTCTCTCTGCCACAATCGCTGTACTAGGAAAATTTTTATTGTCCATAAACCCTCAGTGTACTTGAAAGATTGCATCCAGTAACTTTGATTTCCGCCTCAGAATTACTGGATGTTGAATCGATCGTTCAATTACGAGTTCCAAGACTTTAATCTCATTTCAGAGTCCCAAAATGAGAAGTTCTGGTATCAGAACCGGCACAATTAGCATAAAAATGCATGCTTATCTGTCATCCGCTGCTCTGTGGCGGATGCTACACACGGGTGTGATTACAATAGTAGGTTTCTTCAGCCTCATTGTGTGGCATGAGAAACTTGTGACAGGTCGTGAATGCGGAATGCACAGCATTGATTGCAATTCTGAAGTGTGACCTTTTCCGGCGCAGTTTGATGCGGATCGCCGATCAATTGAACACAGATGCACGCTCATGTGATTGCACTGTAAATGTTTTCGCCACCAGCTGAGATATATTTGGAAATGAATGTCACATTTTATTGTCTATGAGGCTAACTGGTGTATTTCGCTATGCAGATAAAAATACGTTTTGATGATTTTCAATATAGAAAATGCTCAGTGTTGTGGAGGAGGCCTTGCTAACTACAACTAAAGATGCTCCTAACTTATGTTTTTACAGTAGCTCAGCTGCATTTAAAATATTGTAGTTTACGTTACTGATTGCAATTTTAGTTATGTAATTTATAATTAGTACCAGATTACAGTTCAGAAGTAATCTACCCAGCACTGCGCATATTTAACCAACACTGGTCATTACAGTCACAAACAACTGGTCATTATCGTCACAAAGCATGTCACTGGACAAGCAAGTCATTAAATATCTATACAAATGTGCCATAATGAAGTTTTTCAGCCTTATAATTGTTCTCCTTCACTGTCCCTTTGTTCTTTTGGGAGGTGATTATTGGCATAGCATGTGAGTTTGGCTCAGTAATTAGTCCTAAACAGCCTCGTTTGCTCTGTCTTTATCACTTTCCCGTATGCAGTTTCAGCCAAGAGCCCAGCAGGTGAGGCAGCGGAGGGGGTGAATGTTGCCAGGCGGGTGTTGCTAGGCAGCCAGTGACTCCATCAGGGGGGACGTGTATACCTGCCTGTACGAATGACTGTCTGTTTGGGGCATTTATATCAAACTGGTTTTGTGCAGTAGAGGGTAAACCTCATAGTATAAACACTGTAAAATAATCTAAAATATATAATTATTTTTGCATTACAATAATGAGAATTTTGGGAGAAAATGTGCTTGTGTTTTGTGTTATGGATTTTATTTTATTATTTATTTATTTAATTAATTTAAAGTCAATTTTACCTATTTTATGACCCTTAAGATTGCATTTTGGTATTATTTCCCCAACAATTTTCTCCAAATTCTCATTATTCTCATCAGTGTAATACAGTATTGTTTTTACTGTAATATGGTAAAAAGTACTGTAAACTATTTTTAAATTTAAATCAGAAGGAAATAATAAACAACAAAAGCTACAAAGATGTTTACATACTTTACAATTAAAAAAAAAGTCCTAATTTTTTGTCACTTTTTTTGTGATTCTCATAGATTATCTTTGTATTAATTACGGTAATATAATTATTTGAAAAAATAAAATAAAGGCACTACATGTATTAAATATTAAAAAATAAAGCAATAAGGACTTGGGGAGAAAATGAGCTTAAGTGTTATTTAATTCAATTTAAAAATATATAATTATTTTTTGCATTACAGTATTTCGAATTTTGGGAGAAAATGAGCTTAAGTGTCATGAATACAATGGAACAATCCAACAAAAATACCCTTTATTTTCTTTATGCAAAATATTATTTCTTAATATTTATTTATTTATTTTTATTTTGGGGTCAAAAATAAAACCTGGACATGTTTTTGAAAAGTTTCATGCAATTCATGCGATAAACACTCACTGTAAACTGTACGCATCTGCATATCAATACAACATATTCACATTTTGACACAATCATCTGTCAACATGCCTCTTTCTGTGTTAAAAAGATCCTGGTAATGGTCAGCAGTTGTTGATGTTGTCGGGGCTCTACAGTCGTCTGGTTAGCACTCACTGGCATTACTGAGAGGAAATCATTTTTATTCAGCACACATTCAAACCTCCGCCAAGTGCACCGCTCAAGTTTTCAATTGAAATATTCAGAAAATATGTGAATCACAGCAGGCAATCTGAGCAGGATTGAATCATTTGCTGGTTTGTTGCTCATTCCACTGAAAAAAAAAAAAAAAAAAAACCCAACAACAACAAAAAACAGCTTTTTCATTCTGAATGTGCAAAATCTTTATGCACTTCTCAGCCCTTTACAACGTGTCTGAGGTACAGAGCAGAATACAGCTCAATGTGAGAGGTGTGTTTGACAGTTGTTCATGGTTATTGTATGTAATTGACTGTGGATGGAGCTTCAAATTTAAGATGTCAGGTGCCAGTGCAGCAAGAATCCCCTCTTGATCCGAACAGTTGGGTCCTCCATAAGCCACCACAACTTAAATCACTCATCCTCCACCGATCCAGATCAGCAACACTGGATTTACACTCACTGGAGACCTTTTGTTGGGTATAGGATTATGCAAAAACATTTTTTAAAGGAAAAGTTCACCCAAAAATGAAAATTCTCTCATCATTTACTCATCCTAATGCCCTCCCAGATGTGTATGACTTTCTTTTCTTTTTCTTTTTTTTTTTTTTTTTTGCAAAACACTAACAAAGAATATCTCAGCTCTGTAGGTTCATACAATGCAAGTGAATGGTGACCAGACCTTTTAAGCTCCAAAAATCATATAAAGGCAGCATAAAAGGAATCAATTTGACCATAAATTGTTTGATAAATGTCTTCTGAAGTGATGCAGTCTTTTTTTGGTGAGAAACAAATCAATATTTAAATCCTTTTTTACTATAAATCTCCACTTTTATCATATCACTTCTAAAGACATGGATTAAACCACTGAAGTCATATAGATTACTTTTATGCTGCCTTTATGTGATTTTTGGAGCTTGAAAGGTCTGATCACCATTCACTATGGACCTACAGAGTTGAAATATTATTCTAAAAATCTTTGTTGTGTTCAGCAAAACAAAGAAAGTCTTTATCATTGTATTTACAGCAGTATTACTGTTTGCGTCAGGTTAATTTGTTTTTGTGTAGACCAGATCATGGGTACTTTTCTCTTTGTATATAATGGGAAATTCTATACATAAAAGTGAATATAATGAAATGATAGGTGGAAAGACATAGTATCATATTTGCTAAAAGAAAAAAACACATTTGCTTAAAAATTGCATTAAAGAAATGGGATTGAATTGCAGTCATTTGAAGCAAACATCCCCCCAAACCATTTGCCTTCAGGCAGATATTGATGTTGGGTTCCTGCGAAAGGAACCCTTTAAATATGAACACGCATGTGTACGTACAGCTGCCGAATGCGTCCAGTCACAGCGCAGTCGGCCATACACAAAGAGGCAGTTAATATCGACCTGAGCGCCGTGGCCTGTTAGGTCCCATAATAACACGGTTAGACCAAAGGTTAATGTGCTGAATTCAATCTGCATTTTCCATTCGTTTCAATGAAGCTGTCCGAGAAATAGAGGAAGTCTGTAATCAAAGGATACTCCTGGTACAAGTGAAATTAATTATAGGGGCCTTCATAAATTCAATGTCATGTCTTAATCTTCCTCTCTGCCCTCCCTCTCCCGTTAACAGCGCTCTGTTGGAAGTGGGCCGCACGTTCGCGCAGATCTAATAAAGGGCTGTGAGATGATAATTGTGAATGACTTGTATGTCATTGGAGATCTAGTGCCGTATCGTCCCCTTCTGTTTGTGTAACTGTGTGTTTGGGTAACACTTGGACTGGAGAACCATTTAGTCAAGGAGGAATACTGATACACATGATATATGTGAGTGTAAATTATGTATTTATCAGTCTATCTTTCTCACGATGAATATCTGGGACACTAGTTGAGCAGTTGCTCTGGTCTGGTGTACATCACATGATCAAAATACCAGCTGCCTCTTTAAAAACATCAAAAATAAATAAGACTTGTGATATGATCAGTGGTTCTCTAATAGGTCTGCGAACTGAACCTGTTATATATATATATATATATATATATATATATATATATATATATATATATATAAAACACACAGTTTCATGACTTTCTGTTCTGTTAATTGGTTCACATACATGCGTTCTTCTACCAATGTGGACAGGCCGCTGTTGAATCAGCAGTTTGAAACATACAGCGTGTCCAGTGTAGTCTGATTCCCAAAAAAATTACTCTTATGAGGATGGTTCTTGTAAATCTAGAACTTAAAACATACATTGCAACCAGTGTAGTTCGATTACCAAACGAATTATTCTTATGAGCCGGTTCTTTTGAATCTACAGCAAGAAACGCACAGCACTACCAGTTTAGTCCAATTCCCGAACAAATGACTCCTATGAGCCGGTTCTTTTGAATCTACAGCTTGAAACATACAGTGCAACCAATGTAGTTCGATTACCAAACGAATGATTCTTATGAGCCCGTTCTTTTAAATCTACAGCAAGAAATGCACAGCGCGACCAGTTTAGTCCAATTCCCGAACTAATGACTCTTATGAGCCGGTTCTTTTGAATCTACAGCGCGAAACTTACAGCACAACATCAGTAGTCTGATTACTGAACAAATGACTCTTATGAATCGTTTCTTTTGAATCTACATTGTGAAACTTACAGTGCAACCAGTTTAGACCGATTCCTGAACAAGTTACTCTTATGAATCGTTTATTTTGAATCTAAAGTGCAAAGCATACAGTTTGATCACAGTAGTCAGATTCCTGAACAAATGACTCTTAGGAATTGTTTCTTTTGAATCTACAGGGCGAAACTTACAGCGCTATAACAGTAATCCGATTATTGAACAAATGAATCTTATTAGCCAGTTCTTTTGAATCTACAGCGTGAAACAAACAGCGTGACCAGTTTAGTCTGATTCCCAAACAAATGACTCCTATGAGCCGGTTCTTTTGAATCTACAGCTTGAATCATACAGTGCGACCAATGTTGTTCGTTTACCAAACAAATGACTCTTATGAGCCGGTTCTTTTGAATCTACAGCTTGAAACATACAGTGCGACCAGTGTTGTTCGATTTCTGAACGATTGACTCTTATGAGCTGGTTCTTTTGAATCTACAGCAAGAAACGCACAGCACAACATCAGTAGTCCGATTACTGAACGAATGACTCTTATGAATAATTTATTTTGAATCTACAGGGCGAAACTTACAACGCTATAACAGTAATCCGATTACTGAACAAATGAATCTTCTGAGCCAGTTCTTTTGAATCTACAGCATGAAACAAACAGTGTGACCAGTTTAGTCTGATTCCCGAACAAATGCCTCTTATGAGCCGGTTCTTTTGAATCTACAGCAAGAAACGCACAGCACGACCAGATTAGTCCGATTCCCGAACAAATGACTCCTATGAGCCGGTTCTTTTGAATCCACAGCTTGAAACATACAGTGCGACCAATGTAGTTCGATTCCCGAATGAATGACTCTTATGAGCCGGTTCTTTTGAATCTACAGCGCAGTGCAACCACTTTAGTCCGATTCCTGAACAAATTACTCTAAAGTGTAATCTAAAGTGCAAAACATACAGCTTGATCACAGTAGTCCGATTCCTGAACGAATGACTGTTTGGAATTGTTTCTTTTGAATCTACAGCGCGAAAATTACAGCGCTACAACAGTAGTCCGATTACTGAAAGAATGACTCTTATGAATCATTTCTTTTGAATATACATTGCGAAATGTACAGTGCAACCAGTTTACTCAGATTCCTGAACAAATGAGTCTTATGAAAAGTTTATTTTGAATCCACAGCTTGAAACATGCATCTCCACCACAGTAGTCCGATTCCTGAACGAATGACTCTTATTAACTGGTTCTTTTTAGTAAATGAAAAACGTACTGAACAGCAAATGATTAATTTCGTCTAGTCCAGCTCAAAATTAACCAAGAACTGTTACTGTGTTATGAGTACTTATGTGTATTGAGACTTAAATCATAGTAATTACTAGATGGTGTTTGATTTGCTTTTTGCAAGAATCTGTTTTGTTAAAATATTAAATGATCTCATCATTTGGTAACAGATTGCTGAGGGCAGTAAATCCAATGTGAACTACATTTCTTATTTCCAAATATTTCTTCCTCAAAAGTACTAAAATAATCATTAATGGAACCAGAATTGTTCAGAGGAATAAAAATTGGAACCTGAATCATTAAATTCCTAACGATTCCCATCCCTATTCATTACTGGTTTTGCTTCAGGATTTTACTCAAGACTTGAAAATGTAACCCATATTTAATGTTGTATTTTTCGATGTATTTTATTTTAGAATTACGATCCCGAGGATAGTCATAGTAACATGCTTTCTTTCTGGTCCTCTCTCTGCAGGCGTACTTCCGACAGGGTGTTGCCCTTCAGTATCTGGGGCGTCATGCGGACGCGCTGGCTGCCTTCGCCTCTGGACTGGCACAAGACCCCAAGAGTCTCCAGCTGCTGGTGGGCATGGTGGAGGCTGCCATGAAGTCACCACTGCGAGGTACACGGCCTGTGTGTGTGGGTTTGTGTGTACTTGTATTGTTATATTGTGAGATCCAAATTTTTTTTTAAAAATGTCCCACGAATAAAGTAATTGCATATTGTGAGGACTTCACTAGAAGAAGGAAAAAAAAAATACATTTCATAAATGGGCAAAATAATGTCTGGTATGTAGACCAGAAGCATTACGAACTGGCTTTGAAGTAACAATGTTTGTGTGTACTACTTATTAGTGGCTTTATTTAGGAACTGTAGAAGTGTACGGGAGGTCCTTACAACTGAATATGGGGACAATTCAGTTTTTCTGATCATACGTTCGTTGTTGACATTTGTACGGCCAAAACCATGAAAGACGAGGCTGAATTGAGGGAGCTGTCAGTCTTTTCGCCCAATGTCAACACCAGACATTTTGAAATATCAGACCACGCAGAAAAATAGCTGCACACAGATCCGTCACTTACAGTAAATTGCGCCACTCAAACATAAAATCTTGCCAGCAAAGCTAAGAGACTGTCTCTGCAGCTGCAGAATGATATATGTGTGTTTATGCATGCTGTATGTGTTTATGTGCACATGTGTGTGTGTGTGTATACTGTACCATGTGCTACAATAGCTGTTAGTAAAAAGTTTTCGGGATGCTCCGATGTAAATCATAGTATCAGAATAAACCGATTTTATTTAAAATGCACAGTGGGCCAAAAAGTACTTAAATCACACTTTAAAAATATCTAAATGTCATTGCATTAGACACAAAACATCAAAATAACCACAAAGTGTCAATACATTTTTGTCTTCATTTGGAACACTAGATCTATTGTTTTATAATTTGAAACCAATCAACAAACTATTATTGGCCGTGCAAATACTCATTTCCCCAAAAAGAGGTCGTTTATCTCCTAATTATGTCCCTTATTTCCCCTTGTTGTCCCCTCGCAACAAACACAGCACAGGGAGCCACGGAGAGAGTCGATTATGTTGAACAGTCTCAGCAAATCGGCTCCGGGCAGAGAGGTGATCGCTCACGGCCCCTGGGCACATTGATAATAAGAGACCCTCTTTCTCGCCGTCTCTCATCCCTTTATCGGTTTTATAGCGCCCTTGTGTGAGGATTTGCATGTGGGATTAACTAAGTTTAATTGAATTGTTCTCCTCTTGGCTTCACATCATCAGAGGTGCCATTCAAAAGCTCTTCTGCTAAGAGGAGATGTGAGAAAGCACAGGAAGCTGAGCGGATTGTGTTGGGCCGCTCTTAGGTTTGTGTTTGAAAGTTGCAGACATCATAAATCACACTACGGCTAATCTCAGCCTCAGACAGAATGTTGTCTGTCTATTCACAGACTGTTTGATGCACGAAAACTTCACTATTATTACCAATCTGAATGGCTAGCTTTTGTGCAATTTTAGTGAGTCAGGGTGCACACATTTATATCGATCTGCCAGTAAACTTTAATGTTTAAAAGTTCCTTGGCTGCTACAATGAACATTTCTGAGGAAGAACTAATCGTTGGATTTGCTAAAGTTTACTAAATTCGTAGCATTAAATCTTTAAGAGATACAGTATATCGAGTTTTGTTTGAGACACTTAAAAGCAAGTAAACAAGATATCTTTTTACCCTTTAAGCTCTGAAGGTGTTTTTAAAGATTTCCTGTTTCAGTGGCATACTGAAAGTTAAAGGCTTATTACTCGACAAAAACTGCTGAAAAATCACCAAAAAAATAAAAAAATGTAATTACATTTTTGTTGATACGACAAAGCAATCAAAAGTTATAGCATTATCTGTTTGGAGTGTCCAAAAACATCTCCAAACAAATAAAACATAATAATTATACATAAGAACTAATTACACATGCAGACACAACAATGACTAAAGGTTTGCATGATCTTAATAATGATATTTCCCAGAATGAGTTTCATTCTGTGTCATTTGAGTCATCATTGAGTCATGTACTTGGCACCATCTCCTGATGGCCATATTTAACATTGTGCTTTGTGTGGATTATCTAATGATCTATGCATCAGATTATCTTGTGTGTGGAATGTCGTTTGAAAGATAATAAGCTCCTCTAAGTAATGGTATGTGATATTAGGCGACATATAAGCAACACCAACATAATTGTCAAAGACACATACTTAGCTGATACTTGCTATATTTTTGAGTATCAGCTAAGTATGTGTCAAATGAGTAAAACAAATAGCGCTCACAAATAGCCGTGAGTAAAACAAATAGGCTGGTTGTATTCTACTCTTTGAGAGCTTTCCAGCAACATATGACACATGGCTGTTTTATCAGTTTTATATTTTTACTGATTGCAAAAACATGTACTGTGCAATTTTTTTTTAAATAAATTATCAGAACGGAAAACTTCTGATTTGTCTGCCAGTTTCAAAGCACTTGTTCAGTTTTGGTAATAATGCCTGCATGCATTGGAAAGTAGAGCTTCCATGCTTTCAAACGATACCTATTTTGTGTTGGTCAAGGCTGAACAACTGGACTTTTGGCCCATCCGAACTTTAAGGGTTAAGCAAAAAGGTACTCAAGGTCATGCTAAAAGGACTTTTTAGGCACAATGCGCACAATATTTCACAATCAGTGTTTGTGTTAACTTAAATTTTCCATAATTTAGAATTTTTAAAACATGGACGCGCATATGCCGCATATTTCCAAATGCAAACCTGCACTCTCATCAAAGTAGCAAAGTAACGCAAAGGTAACTGACAGGCTACTGCCCGTAAAAAGATTTCACAGTTAATTAATTTCAATATCAGTAACACTAAATTAGTAACTTTAAATTAGAACTTACCTGTTTCACCAGACTTGCGCTTGTTTCATATTGTTGTTTTTAATTATTGAAATGGCAGTATTGGCTATATAAAGGCAATATAAATGTAGCCAGGGCGTAGGAATGAACTGAAAAGTATAAATGTTATTTAGGTGACATAGCATTTTGATAAATTAACACATAGGCCTATATCTAAATATTGTTTAGGTGACGTAAATATGGGAGATTACCACTTGCGCATTCGTCTGAAGCAACCAGTTTGCAGAGACTTCCTGAGCTACCCAGGCCCCCACTTCTGCTGGGTCTTAAAGCTGTCATTTTTTACGGTTGGCTACAATTTCTGCGCACAGCTGACAAAGTTCATGATGTATAATTTTCCAAAAATTGTGTGGGTGGCAAATAGAAAATAGCCCATACCATGGCGGACATTTTGCAACAGTTTGCAATATTGCATGGCCTCAAGTGCCTTATTACTTCTATAAAATGGTGACATAATAAAAATTCTAAGCGCACAAAGCATCATCCTTCCTCTAGAACAAGATGCCAAGGACCCCCAAATTTGATGATCCCCAATGCGTGGGACCCCCTGTTTGGAAAAAAAATGGTACATTTGATATTATGAAGACTTCTTGTTTGCAACATTAAATGTTTGGTTTTATATTTTTAGGCAAAAATAAATTATTAAAATATTATCTGGAAATAATTTCTTCTTATTAAGTTGACAGTGTATCTTTCGTATGCTGGAGTGATGATATGCTTATGATGTCAGATGTTTAAACCTGAAGAGAATGTGTAATTCAATTCAATGTAAAAATGATATGATTAAAAAAAGAAAATTTTTATTTTAAATATTTATTTTCATTGTAAAAAGTACTATATAAATAAATGTGTAAAAGTATACAATAAAACAATTAAAAACAAAGCAGCTTTACAGATAATAGTGAATTACATCCCGTATTTATTACAAATACGATAATATATGCAGTTATATGCAATTATATGCCAATTTATTTTTATTTCTGTTTTTATGTCTTAATGTGGCTGTCAATACAATAAAATAATCATGAATAATCTTGTTCAGTGTGAATGGCTCCTGGGAGGGAAAATTCTTCTAAATTTACAATCACGCTGATTCCCATTGAAATTACTATTTTGCTAGTGGAATTTCGCTGTGCAAAGGTGAATGTGAATAGTCTGCAAATAAACCCAATATTTATTAGAAAAGTTTTCCAACAAAAATGGCTCAATTTTGTTTGATTTAGCATAAAAAAGGGACAATTTAGTTTGATTTAGCATAAAAAGGCCCAATTTTGTTTGATTTAGCATAAAAAAGGGAGAATTTTGTTTGATTTAGCATAAAAAAGGGACAATTTTGTTTGATTTAGCATAAAAATGGCTCAATTTTGTTTGATTTAGCATAAAAAGGGACACTTTTGTTTGATTTAGCATAAAAAGGCCCAATTTTGTTAGATTTAGCATAAAAAAGGGACAATTTTGTTTGATTTAGCATAAAAATTGCCCAATTTTGTTCGATTTAGCATAAAAAAGGGACATCTTGTTTGTAGCTATGAATTTCATGATGGACTTGTTGATAGAAAAAAGGGACAATTTTGTTTGATTTAGCATAAAAATTGCCCAATTTTGTTTGATTTAACATATAAAAGGGACAATTTTGTTTGATTTAGCATAAAAATGGCCCAATTTTGTTCGATTTAGCATAAAAAAGGGAGAATTTTGTTTGATTTAGCATAAAAAAGGGACAATTTTGTTTGATTTAGCATAAAAATTGCTCAATTTTGTTCGATTTAGCATAAAAAAGGGACACTTTTGTTTGATTTAGCAAAAAAAGGGACAATTTTGTTTGATTTAGCATAAAAAGGGACAATTTTGTTTGATTTAGCATAAAAATGGCTCAATTTTGTTTGATTTAGCATAAAAAGGGACAATTTTGTTGGATTTAGCAAAAAAAAGGGACACTTTTGTTTGATTTAGCAAAAAAAAAAGGGACAATTTTGTTTGATTTAGCATAAAAATGGCTCAGTTTTGTTTGATTTAGCATAAAAAAGGGACAATTTTGTTTGATTTAGCAAAAAAAGGGACAATTTTGTTTGATTTAGCATAAAAATGGCTCAATTTTTTTTGATTTAGCAAAAAAAGGGACAATTTTGTTTGATTTAGCATAAAAATGGCTCAATTTTGTTTGATTTAGCCAAAAAAAGGGACACTTTTGTTTGATTTAGCAAAAAAAAAGGGACAATTTTGTTTGATTTAGCATAAAAATGGCTCAGTTTTGTTTGATTTAGCATAAAAAAGGGACAATTTTGTTTGATTTAGCAAAAAAAGGGACAATTTTGTTTGATTTAGCATAAAAATGGCTCAATTTTTTTTGATTTAGCAAAAAAAGGGACAATTTTGTTTGATTTAGCATAAAAATGGCTCAATTTTGTTTGATTTAGCCAAAAAAAGGGACACTTTTGTTTGATTTAGCAAAAAAAAAAAGGGACAATTTTGTTTGATTTAGCATAAAAATGGCTCAGTTTTGTTTGATTTAGCATAAAAATGGCTCAGTTTTGTTTGATTTAGCATAAAAAAGGGACAATTTTGTTTGATTTAGCAAAAAAAGGGACAATTTTGTTTGGTTTAGCATAAAAATGGCTAAATTTTTTTTATTTAGCATATAAAAGGGACAATTTGTTTGATTTAGCATAAAAATGGCTCAGTTTTGTTTGATTTAGCATAAAAATGGCCCAATTTTGTTAGATTTAGCATAAAAAAGGGACAATTTTGTTTGATTTAGCATAAAAATGGCCCAATTTTGTTCGATTTAGCATAAAAATGGCCCAATTTTGTTTGATTTAGCAAAAAAAGGGACACTTTTGTTTGATTTAGCAAAAAAAAGGGACAATTTTGTTTGATTTAGCATAAAAATGGCTCAGTTTTGTTTGATTTAGCATAAAAAAGGGACAATTTTGTTTGATTTAGCATAAAAATGGCACAGTTTGGTTTGATTTAGCATAAAAAAGGGACAATTTTGTTTGATTTAGAGACATAAAAGGCCAGCTTTATTGTCAGAAAGGGCCAATTTGATCAAATTTAAGCAACAAGTTGTTTTTCTATTTAGCAACTAAAATGGTCAATTTTTCAGATTTAGTCACATAAATGTGCATTTTACAAAGTAGTGCCATTTTTAAAAAGGATTAAAGGTTAATAAATGTAAGATTTATATTTCATAATTACATAAAGAGATTATGTAATATATATATCTATATATATATATATATATATATATATAAGAAAACTGCAATCATTTTGTAATTGCTGATGTAGTTAAATTTGGGAGTTTATTACAATCATCAAAAGTCTGTAGATGCAAAAATACACGTATGATCAAAGGGCAAATCCAGTATCATGTCACACAAACTTTACAATATTCTGCAAAAAATAAAAAAATAAAAATAATAATAATTTATATATGGTTTTAACTTCCTCTAGATGTGTTTTAATCTCTTCCCAGTGGTATTAATAGAATGAATCAGCTCGGTGTCTACCGGAAACTTCTATTTTTTGCGCTACAGGGAATACTAGAATGCATCCAAACGCCCTGTGACTTATAGATATGGAAATTCACTCATGTAAATAAACTAAATGAAAATAAACAGAATGAAATGCAGGTGGGTGCTGTTGTCAGTCGCAGTTATTATTTCTTTATTTAGCCGAGTCGTCCCGAGAGACGGCAGACAGACACGTCAAAGATTCTGTCTCACATGACAAAGCCTCTCGACAGGAGAGAGAGTTTGAAAAGTGACGGAGAGGAAGGAAAGATAGGCACCCAGAGGCTCGTCATTAAAATCTCCTTGTTGCGACGGGCTACATAAGCACTGCAGTGCTCGTGTTTATCATGCCAGTGTCTGTTGTTTAACTAGATTCAAAGCTCACACACACACACACACACACACACACACACACTCTTCTGTCCCCAAGCCAAAGAGTTTCTCACAATTTAGATTTATTCAACTTGTAGAACTGTCGTGTTGAATGCAATTATGCAATATGAATGTGTACGAAAACAACACTGCAAACCCAGCGGAGTGTTTGTAGCTTTCGGCAGAGGAAGTTCACGGCTGCCGGCTACATGAGAAGAGGGAATAAAACCTGTTGGAATTCACTCATCATTTAAAGTTGTGTCTTTTGACCATGTGGAGATTCATTCACACTGAATTAGTGTAAGTTATCGTAAGTTGTGATTGATTGCTGAATTACCCACAGACACAGGACAGTGAGAAATATATTTCATAGATACGATACAGGAAAAGGGGAAGGGCAGATAAAAAAAGGATCTTTGTGGGTCCCACAGGGCAGCGGGTGACACTCGACTGTGGCCCGTCGTGATTTATGACAGTGTGTGCGTTTTCACTCTTTAACGGTGTCTCCTTCACTAGAGGTCACCTCTGCACATATGGTGCATTCCAGTCTCTGCTTTATACAGTAAATCTAACCACATAGTAACTTGTGTGATTATTTGAAGAATACGCATTTCTAATGTGAAAATGTTATGGAGCATCTTCTTTTTGAGTCAGTAATATGACACATGTATGAATCAGTTTTGCAGAACACGGCGTGTCACATTTACAGTCGTTTGTAATGGGTTTGCATAGTAAAAGAGCTTGTGTAGCCTACTGAATTACATTTTTCCAATGTTTGTGATGTAGAAATTGAGTTGTCTAATGAATACCAGAGAGCTTTTGTCATGGCTAGTATCGACAAATGGGGTGCCATATTTAAAATGAGCGTTTTACAATAAAAGTAAATCAAAGGTTCAGCAACAAAAAAGGCCAAATATTTTTAGGTGTAGCAACAAAAATGGCCCAATTTTGTCTGAATTAGCAACACTAATTGGCAATTTTTTTTTTACTTTTTTTTATTTTTATTTTTTACTTTTTTTTTACTGTAGCAACAAGAATGACCTGATTTAGTGGCAAAAATAGATGTTTGTTTTTTTTGTTTTTTAGATTTAGCAACAAAAATTGCCAATTTTGTCAGATTTAGTGACAAGAACCTCTCATGTAGTGATAAAAATACCCCAAAAATTGGAATTAAGCAAGAAAAATGGCCCAATTTTATCAGAATTACAGGAGCAACCAAAAAAAAAATACCAATTTTGTCAGATTTAGTGACAAGAATCTCTCATCTAGTGGCAAAAATAGCAACATTTTGTCAGATTTAGCAAGAAAAAGGCCAATTTTGTCAGATTTACTGTAGCATCAAGAACAACCTGATTTAGTGGCAAAAATGTCCACATTTTGTCAGATTGAGAAACAAAATTGGCCGAATGGTGTACATTAACCGCACGTATGGCTCAATTTAGTCCGATATAGAAACATAAACACCCAAATTTGTTACATTTAGCAACAAAAGAGCCAATTTTGTCATATTTTGCCACCATAAATTTGCATAAGTTAGCAATTTAAGTTAGCATAACTAGCGTGATTTTTAAATATCTATACAGTATATTTACAGACGTACACTACCGGTCAAAAGTTTTGAAGCACTTGACTGAAATGTTTCTCATGATCTTAAAAATCTTTTGATCTGAAGGCGTATGCTTAAATGTTTGAAATTAGTTTTGTAGACAAAAATATAATTGTGCCACCATATTAATTTATTTCATTATAAAACTAATATTTAATTAAAAATTGATGACTTGGACCAAATAATAAAGAAAAGCAGCCAATAAGTGCCCAACATAGATGGGAACTCCTTCAATACTGTTTAAAAAGCATCCCAGGGTGATACCTCAAGAAGTTGGTTGAGAAAATGTCAAGAGTACATGTCTGCAAATTCTAGACAAAGGGTGACTACTTTGAAGATGCTAAAATATAACACAGTTTTGATTTATTTTGGATTTTGTTTAGTCACAACATAATTCCCATAGTTCCATTTATGTTATTCCATAGTTTTGATGACTTTACTATTATTCTTAAATGTGAAAAAATCCAAACTATGTGTGTGTGTGTGTGTGTGTGTACAGTGTATATAAAAACTTTACTTCTGCTCATTTAGGTAAATCTGGCAAAATTGTGCTGTTTGTTTTCTACTGCACTTCATACATCTTTGATGTTAGCTTCTCTAATTCTTTTTCTCTCTCTTTTAAATCTCTTCATTTCCAGAATCTTTGGAGCCCACCTACCAGCAGCTTCAGAAGATGAAACTGGACAAGAGTCCTTTTGTGGTGGTGTCTGTGATTGGCCAGGAGCTTCTGACCGCCTCCCATCACGGCGCCTCAGTGGTCGTCCTGGAAGCGGCGCTGAAGATTGGCACCTGCAGCCTCAAATTGCGCGGCTCCGTTTTCTCCGCCCTCAGCAGCGCCTACTGGTCGTTGGGCAACACGGAGAAGAGCACCGCCTACATGCAACAAGACCTGGAAGTGGCCAAAACTTTAGGTGAGTTTGGATTTGACAAAGTCTTGGACAAAAGATTGAATGTTTGAAGTCCTGCAATTATCATCACTGTTGAAGTATTTTACCCCTTGATATCTACTTATTCAGGGTTTCTTACAACACAAACAGTGATAAATGTTTTTTTTGGGGGGGGGGATTTTCTCCTGTTTTCTCCCCAATTTGGAATACCCAATTCCCAATGTGCTCTAAGTCCTCGTGGTGGCGTAGTGACTCGCCTCAATCTGGGTGGCGGAGGACGAATCTCAATTGCCTCCGCATCTGAGACCGTCAATCCACACATCTTATCACGTGGCTTGTTGAGCGCGTTACCGTGGAGACATAGCACATGTGGAGGCTTCACGCTATTATCCGCTGCATCCACGCACAACTCACCACGTGCCCCACCGAGAGCGAGAACCACATTATAGCGACCACGAGGAGGTTACCCCGTGTGACTCTACCATCCCTAGCAACCGGGCCAATTTGGTTGCTTAGGAGACCTGGCTGGAGTCACTCAGCACACTCTGGATTCAAACTCGTGACTCCAGGGGTGGTAGTCAGCATCTTTACTTCCTGAGCTACCCAGACCCCACAAACAGTGCTAATTTAGTTTTTCATGATATTTTCGACTGGCTGTTTTAGTTGGTGTACCTGTAAGACTTCACTTTGTACAGGCGTAATTTACAATGCCGTTAATTAGTTCAGGCCAATTTCCTGAAAACTAAATGCTGGCAATCATGTGTAATAGTCAACATGAAATTGCTATAGCAACCCAATTTTCTTCCGTAATGTGACATATTCATGAGAACGCAACCTGTTTTCGAGAAACTTGTGTGCTTCTATCCTTTATTTCCTGAGGAAACGGTTCTAAGAGTGTCTAAATGGCATCAGCACTTCAATGATGGACGTTCAGGTGACCTTGTTCATGAAAGGCTTTTTGTTCCTTTTCTCAAAGTTAATTATTTTGACCTTCCCAAACCCATGCTGATAAGGTCTCACAGTAATTAGTCTTCATGAGACTTTTTTAATTAAAAGTTGCTTCGCCTTTTCCCAAAATGCCACAGCGAACACTTCAGTAGTTTTTGTTGTCGGCACAGGAAAAGTGTAAATATCATGAAGTATACATCTAACATTCACTGCACTTTCAATCGATCTTAAATATTCTCCTCACGGCTCTTGAATGTCAGAGGTTTTTTTGTCTCGACTTTTAAGGTATGAAAGCCTTTTAGAGTCGAGCATTTTTCACTCTGTCTATCTGTCTCTCTCTCACATGCGATGATGACACACCTAAACTGTGAATGTTTGTGTTGGAGGTTCAGCTCCCGCATTTAACACTCACCTCAGTGCACTCTCTCTCTCTCTCTCTCTCTCTCTCTGTTTTTCTCTCTTTTTCTCTTCTGTCTCATCAGTGAGGTTGGTTACACTCAGAATGAAAGGCTGATAGGTCATCTGCAGATGTTGCAGGTGCTGGGATGCATGAGCGCGACTGGCATGATGTCATCGCTGAGTAATCTTGTAGTTTGGGCCCCTGAATGGAACTTGACCTCAGATTCGCTGCAGATTCACAAACTCCTCCAGAGTTAAAACACGAGCTTTAAAGGAATAGTTCAATCAAAAATATAAATTCTGTTATCATGTACAACTATGTTGTTACAATTATGACTTACTATCTTTACGTGAAACATAAAAGTGAACACAATTTTGTACAATATGCCAGTAAAATTGGCCATAATAATAGCCTAATAATAATAATAATAATAATAATTATTATTATTATACAATTATTATTGAATTAAATTATAATTATAATTTTCTTCTTACCAGATGAAGCTGAATTTATGTTAATGGCCACATTAACTGTGGAATATGTTGTTAATTTTGGTTTCTCCTGGTATTTCTGATATTATTATCTGCCTGAAACAAATTTTTCAATATAATTTTTAATTGATATTAATATTATTTCGTCTGTTCATGTATAACAACATTATTCTGAAGGCAGGCGGTGTCAAGCAAAATGTGAAATGTCAAGAACACATTTTACAGTGAATAATAAATACAAATTCATGCATTAAAATAAATATAATAAATCAATATAGCCTACAAACAGGTGAAAGTCCCGTAAGTCTATCAGGAATTTTTACGATAGGACACCTTTATTTAATTTAAATAATAATAATAATAAATAATAATAATAATAATAATAATAATAATAATGCAAAATTTATACAGTGCCTTTTCAGAGCTCAAGAACACTTATCATTCTCAAATTTAGCACAGTTTAAAGAAGAACAAGAAGAAAAAAGACAGAGCAAGTTTCAGTTTCTTTGTTTTACATAAGCAGGAAAACTCTGAATAGATGACTACTATACGGAGCATTTAAACCTTTATGGAGCATTTTAACTTTTTTTTGGGAATTAAATCTTAACCAGATAATTACCTTAATTGCTGATGTGGACATAAATGTGGTCAACTTTAAGAGACGGATACATGTAGACGAGCTCCGACGTGAAATCATCACTTCAGGTCAGGAATTTAACATCGGGCTCAGATTTAGACTATAAATAAATACACAGGAATCACGTGTGAATTGTGTGACACATTGACATAGACATTTCAAGAAGTGGAAAGTGTACACGATGTCGTATCTTAGTTAATATTACACTTGACAAGCTCCAGATACGCACAATTTACAGAGACCGCAAACAGAGTCGAGACTGCGCCCATCTGATCTGAAATCACAACATGTGCATTTTCATTCATACGGTTTACATTTTAGAAAAATTGGCTGCACAGATTCATAAATTCGTTGTAATTTAGAATATCTTTATTTTCCAATGTCACTTTATGCTTGTGTTTCTTGGACTATCAGTCAAACTAATATTTTTTTATATTATTCGAATAAATCCGTTATTCGTTTTGAAGTCATTATTCCTGCCTTTCCAAATAAGGTATTCAGCTTCGGGCACATCTCTAATATATATATATATACTGTATATATACACTATATGGCCAAAAGTTTGACACCCCCTTCTAATTAATGAATTTGGTTACTCCATTAAATCCAGTAGAGAAAAATCTTAATGTTTCTTTATGTAACAGCTTGGGCTTTGTGTGCTTCCAAATCTGAGGCAACTGTTTAGGGATAGCCCTTTTCTGTTCCAGCATGACAATGCCCCTGTGAACAAAGTGAGTCCATAAAGAAATGCTTTACTGTGTCTGGTGTGGAAGAAATTAACTGGCCTGCACAAAGTCCAGACCTGAACCCCACTGATCACTTTTGGGGTGAACTGGAACAGCAACTGTAAGTCAGGCCCCATCGACCAACATCAGTTCCTGACCTCACTGATAGCCTTGTGTCTGAATGAGAGCAAATCCCTGCAGCCATGTTACTACATACAATATAGTGGAAAGCCTTCCCAAAAGAGTGGAAGCTGTTATTACAGCAAAGGGGGAAATTGATGCCTAAGGTTTTGAAATCAGATGTTCATCAAGCACATATGGTGTCCACAAACATTTGGCCATATAATGTATTTTGACAAATTCAGCCTAATTTTATCATTTTTAGCAAGAAAAAAATAATTTTGTCAAATGTATTTACAAATTCAGCATCATTTTATTAGATTTAGCAATAAGAAGGCTTAATTTTGGTCAAATTTAGCAATAAAGTTAGCCTAATTTAATCAAATTTAGCCAAAAATTCTGCCTAAATTGATCAGATTTAGCAAAAATAGCTTAATTTAGTCAGATTTAGCAACAAGTTCAGCCAAATTTGATCAGATTTAGCGATAAAGTCTTAATTTTGTCAGACTGAGCAAAAATGGCTTAGTCAAATTTAGTGTTTAATTCATCCTAAATGTATCAGATTTAGCAACAAATATCTTAATTTCATCAAATTTAGCAAACATTCAGTCTGATTTGATCAAAGGCTTAATTTAGTCAGATTTAGCAAAGGTTTAATGTGGTAAACCTAATTTCTTTAGCTTTATTTTGTCAGATTTATCAACAAATTCAGCCTAATTTGAGCAAATGTAGCAAATAAACAAACAAATAAACAAAAAACTAACATCATTTTGTCAAATTGTACAATCAATTTTGTCTAATTTGATCAGATTTATCAGAAAATGCTTAATTTTGTCAGATTTAGTAAAAAGAAATTCTACCTAATTTTGTCGAATTTAGTAACAGAAACAGACAGATTTTGTCGTATTTAGCAATAAGAACGGTCTAATTTTAGGCAGCCAACATAATTAGCCAAAATTGGCATTTTATAAAGAAATTAAGTTTTCAAATGGTGTACAATTGAAGCTTTATAAATGTAATACTTTTATTAAATAGTTTGAATTTATTTTTAGATTTAAGCTTTTCATTTTATTTTATTATTTATTTATTATATATATATAAAAATATATTCACAAAAGTGAACGGAGGAGGATGTTTTCAACCTCCAAAAAGGGCAAAAAGCTTCCTAAAATAGCACTAAAGTTGTACACATGACTCGTGCACTATATTCCAAGTCGTCTGAATCCATATGATGACTTTGTGTGAGGAACAGGCTCAATTTCAAGTAATTATTTGCTGAAAATCCAAGCTATTATATGACTTGTGAAGACTTGAAATATAGCACACAATTCGTAGAGACTAGATTTATTGTTCTCTTGTGTTGCTTTTTGGGAAATGGCAGCTTGTTTGAGATGGTCAACCAAAAAAAAGTTATGACCTGCTTCAACCAGCTTGAAACTATGTAAACATGGGTGAATTTTAGAATTTAGAATTTTAAAAAGTGGTGGGGACAGTTTTTATTAGTGGGGAGAGTGGTTTGTGATGTCACAAAGTGAAGGTTATTACAACACGCACGAGCAAAATAAAAATTCCTTACACTTACCTGACGAAGCTATTTCAAAAAGTGGTGGGGACATGTCCCACCTGTACCACACGTAAATGACGTCTATGTGTGTAAAACCATCTGAAGCGGATTTTCACTTGGTCAGAACTCAAGTTTGTGAAGTTTGTGAACACATTTTTGTCCAGATGTGTTTTTGTCAGATTCAAGTGTGTATGGAAATCATCTAACCCAGCTCTGTTCTCTGTCAGGTGACCAGTCAGGTGAGTGTCGTGCTCATGGTAACCTGGGGTCAGCCTTATTCTCCAAGGGGAATTATCGTGAGGCCTTGAGCAACCACAGACACCAGCTCGTCCTGGCCATGAAACTCAAGGACAGAGAGGTAAGCAGCTATTAACTGACCCCTGTGAGTGCGTGTGTGTGTTTTCTGGAGTGTGTGTGTGGCCATATCTTCACCTCAAACAGGAATAAAGTATACCGGATTGCTTTATTAGTTTCCCAGGACTCGTCTCACAACATGACGGATGTTTTTGTCCAAACTGTAGGGCAGACTCACCACTCTCTGTCACATTTGTGGACGCTTGTGTCTTTTTTATGTCTACTTTCAGCTCTGTGTCTGTCTGTTCTGATGTACCATTGATAAAACACACTAAAATGGTGCTACTTGGGTGAATCTTACAAACATAGTTCCAGGTCACACTTGACACCAACATCAGTAGATAAAAAATAGAAATGATGCTTTGCTTAATGAAACTGAAGCTCATTTCTCAAACCATTAAGATTTTATTTTCATGATAATTAAGCAAACTTTTCTCAACAATGTCTCATTACCGTAATGCATCCGGACATTTTAATTGTGATTTTCTTTTTTTTTTTTTCCCAATTTGGAATGCCCAATTCCCAATGCGCTCTAAGTCCTTGTGGTGATGAAGTGACTCGCTTTAATCCGGGTGTCGGAGGACGAATCTCAGTTGCCTCCGCGTCTGAGACCGTCAATCCGCACATCTTATCATGTGGCTTGTTGAGCGCGTTACCGCGGAGACACAGCGCGTGTGGAGGCTTCACGCTATTCTCCGCGGCATCCACGCACAACTCACCACGTGCCCCACCAAGAGCGAGAACCACATTATAGTGAGGTTACCCCATGTGACTTTACCCTCCCTAGCAACCGGGCCAATTTGGTTGCTTAGGAGACCTGGCTGGAGTCCCTCAGCACGCCCTGGATTCTAACTTGCGACTCCAGGGGTGGTATTCAGCGTCAATACTCGCTGAGCTACCCAGACCCCCTCTTTTTTGCAATTCTGATCATTTTTTAGGGTGATTCTCATTAATTTAATACGGTCATCTTTGCAGTAAAAAAAAAAACAAAAAAAAAAATACAATTAAAGGCACAACAAATACTACCAAGATGTATAATTATTTTACTATTTAAAGGTGATGTTTGTCATTTGTTGTGCATCTAGTATTTGCATTTTCACAGAAAAATACACACTTCAGCTTTAAAGGTGCTTTTTGTAATATTTTTACTGTACTAAATCATAAAATGACCATAATATGTCATTAGAGAATTAGGAAACATGCTAAGAATGTCTGTTTATGTTTTGGCCTGTGTGATCCCGCCCACTGCCCACTCACCAATAGTATTTCAACACCGCTGGGTTGCCAGATTTGAACAAGTTTGCAGACAAACAACACTGCGTGCTGCATCCATGGAAGCCAGCAAACGAACTGGATCAGAGATAACAGATTCCACCCGACCAAAAAAGCCTCGCCATTCGTCTAAAAAGCACCATGACCAGAGGTGTAGTAAAACATGGATAAATATTGGAGATGCCTTTGGAAGATGGAGGCAGCTTAAAGCCCAGAAATGCTTTAAAACGGATGCTGAGTTGGCTAATTTGCATGTCAACATTCTGGCAACCCGCATGGGCTTCGAGTCTGGGGCGGGGCAGACAACTCTCCAATATTTTGAATTTGGACTGCAGTACCCATTTCAAACGCTTGTTGTCAATCTTACATATAGCACCTTAAAATAAAGTATCATTATTTTTCACTTTACAAACATTATTTATTTATTTATTTTTTGCATTACTGTCATGAGAATTTGGGGGCTACAATGTCTTTAATTATCATGAAAATAATGCCACAATGCAAAAATATGTGAATAGTCCTAAAAATCTTCATTTTCTTTAAGCAAAATAAGATTTTTTAAATTCTTTCTTTTGATTTTGGGGTGAAATATGACCTCAGACATGTTCTTGACAGGTTTTGTGACATTCACCCACTTTGTGAATAATTCACACACACACACACACACACACACACTGGCTGTTTTTAATGCGCTCACAGCGTCTCATGGCGTTATCAGTTTATGCAGCATCCGCTGAGCTCTCATCATTATCTGATTCATATCACTGAGTGGATGAAAAAAACGATAGACTCTGCTTTTGTGTTTGCGCATCCAGAATATGTCCGCGTGTGTGTATGCTCTGGGGTTTTCCATGTGTACATATGTGTGTGTGTATTTGTGTACAGAAATAGAAACACTGCATCAACACATCTGTTCTTTCCTCTAATCATTACTCACTGTAATCTTAAGAAAGTAGCTGTGGCCCTGACTGCATTTCTACATCTATTGAAGCCAACATGATACAGCATTCGTTTGCATTTAATTTCCTGAATGTGACAAATTTTAGAGTGAAACAGAATATTCTATAAAAACAATGTACAGTGGGCTTGATTCTATCCATTAGGCTTTGATTGGATTGTAAAAGTAGGCTGTGAAGTTATTAGTTAATGTAATTTTGCCCTGCCCACACGGCCTTGATGACATCAGCAGAAAAGGAAAGTCTTTTCAGAGGTGGAGAAAGTTACATTACATTTTCATAAAATATTACAAAAACAAACTAGGGTTTGCACAGCTACTAAATTTAACAAGTCGACTAACCACCCCGAAAAGTAGCAGAGAAGTCAGATACTCATTTACCTCATTACTTTATGCCTCAATATAACTTTAACCATTTGTGACGAGGAGGAGGGCGTGGCCAGTCCGTGAGTGTGCACGGCTGGCGCTGAGTCACCTAATCAGCCAGGAGGGGGATAAAGACGAGCCGGGGGTGCCAGTTCGAGAGAGAGACACACGCGCCCGCGCTGTGTGTGTTTATGTTTGTTTTATGTTATTTTAAGTTCAGTTACGTAATTAAAGTTATGTTGACTGTTCAGCCAGTTCCCGCCTCCTCCTTGCCCATCCTTGCCCATCCTTACGCGTTACACCAGTTAAACCATGATGCATCAATTTTTAGTTTAACCAACTTTACTGCACGTGGTATCTGTGTGGCTTCATGCAGTTGAGAAACAAAAGCATGCATATTTTTAATTGACTTATTAATAGTGCAAAAACAGTCATATCCCTATAGTTTCTTGATTGGTTTCAGGGCACGTCGCAATAATTGTAGCCTTTATGTGAAAATGAACACTAAATATCTGCAACGCTTTGTAGTGCGGTTCCTGCATACATGCTTTTAAAATGCAAAGCACTTTATTCATACTTCAGGGTAATTTAAAATATATTTGCCTATATTTTAAATTTGAGCTGTCAGAATTAACGCTTTAGCACATGATTAATTGTAAAAGTTTAATGCGTTCATTTTTCTTATTTGAGATAATACAGCATAAACCAGCATAAACGCTGGTTGGAAGGGCTGAACCTTTGCGATGTGTCCAACCGGAGTCATTACACTGACGCACACTTCACAACAGATTTTGGGCACATTTTAATTACCACAGAAGCACGTCAAGTCTTAACTTTCACCAAAATGCAGAATGAGACATTTTTGTCTGCAAGCGCTTTTCATGTGGAGTTCAAAGCACCGCTTGACGCTAACA
This sequence comes from Myxocyprinus asiaticus, assembly GCF_019703515.2. Taxonomy (NCBI): domain Eukaryota; kingdom Metazoa; phylum Chordata; class Actinopteri; order Cypriniformes; family Catostomidae; genus Myxocyprinus; species Myxocyprinus asiaticus. The sequence goes on along the minus strand of NC_059386.1, from coordinate 34,220,969 downwards.
CCCTGACGTGACTCATGAACGCAGCTTCACGATTGCTTAACAAAGCGGAGAGCCACGGTCTACCGGCATATTAATATTGTGGAGGATGAGATTTTAAAAGATTTAATGCCCATTGGAATGAGTATGCCACCTATGGGGAGACTAGTTATTTCAATTAGTCAACCTCCAAATTAAACTTCAGGAAATGTTTAATGTAACTTGAATTGGTGCTATTTTAGTACATTTCTATCTTTATACTGTAAAAGGCTTTGTTTGGAAAATGTTAATAAAGCATTATATTGTTACATATTGTTTTGTTTTCTTTCCTAAGAAGGGAATAAATGCATTTTGACAGGAAAAGAAGTATATATAGTTTCAAATTTCAGCACTTTCAAAATCTACAATTAATCGTAATTAACAACTTAAAATTATGCGATTAATCACAATAAAAAATTTTAATTGACGGACACCACTAATTTGAAAATGTATTTGGGGACGCAGTTTGCAGGCCGAGGAATTTTCCGTCTGCTATAACCATACTGAACAACCGCGACTGAAATCATGTGATACATGAGTAGTTGACGCGGACCCAATTTGTCGACTAGACGAAAACTAACCGACTAAATGAGTAGTGGACCAGTTGGTGCAACCCCTAAAACGTTTTTCTTTTTCTTTAGAATAACATGCACTGATGAATTGTGCAAATAAGAGACATTTACCAAATGTGTATTTATTAAAATGCGTTATTTTATTGCCACTTGCGACGCCAAATGGAATTGTAGAAATAATGAGTGTTTGGAGTAAGAAAGCAGCCTTGCTTGAGCCGTGAAGTTGACTTGTTGGACCCTATAAATTAAGAGAGCAATGCTATAAATAAAAGCACATTCATATAGTAACCGTAATGTCGGCACACATGAGCAGTTTGTTGTAATATCTTTTAGAAGTGTTTCAGGTTGCAGTATTTCTCAGGTCTCCTGATGATAAGGAAAAAAACAGGAACTGGTTTCCCGGGAATTAAAGTTAGAACAGGTACGGTAGATGTTGAAGCTGCTATACTGCAGTATGTTGTGTGTGCGTGAGAGAAATCAGTTGTGATGGATCATCTGTTTGGGAGTGTTTGTGTATCAGTGATAAAGTGTGTGTGTGAGGTTGGTAGTGATGGATTTTGTGTAATACGCATTGGCGCAGCCCCCCACTGAAAGCGACTCCTCTGAAATCTGTTGTCTAATAGCATCATCTTGTCTGCAGCACAAGAGCTTGTTTGGTAAACACTCATGACCAATCACACTAATTACCCAAAATCCTCCCCTCCTACACAAAACCACTGTAGCTCACACAAATCTTACATCATTGTAGAGCCTCTCACACTCTCAATATCATTTTCTATCCTGTTTTTCACATTAAGACTATATATTTAAGATAAAAATATGCAAAATGATTAGTTCACCCAAAATGAAAAATTCTATCAATATTTACTCCCAAGCTCCAAAACAACAATAAAGCACCATCATTAAAGTTGTCCAGATGACCCCTGAGTAGGGTTGCAAAGGGCCGGAAAATTTCCGGTAAATTTCCAGAAACTTTCCATGGGAAGTTAAGCTGGGGAATTTTGGAAATATTGGAAAAAACTTTGGGCACTTGGCTATATGCTGCTGCATCTTTGTGGCATTCTTAACATAGGTTTTTGCACAGTATTTGCAAATGTACACAGCCTTTCCTTCTACATTGGCTGAGGTGAAATGTATCCACACATCAGATGGCGCATGTGGCATTGTTCTGTAGAATAAGATTGGAAAAAAGCTTGTAAAAAAAAACACTAATGCAATGCCATGCACAGATATATAAATAGTTAGCTAAATAATTGAAATATTCTGGAATGGTAAAAATATTTTACAATTGTTGCTGGACAAATGAACAGAAATAGCCTAGATGAATAGATGAACACTCCTCAATCAGCATGCTAAATCAAACTATAACCTATGTTCTTGTGTGATAACAAAAAACTGGCTAGCAGAAGGCTGAAGAAACAGCATCACAGTTGAGCTAGCTAGCACCATGATAGCTAGCCCCTTAAATTGTCAATGAAATGGTGTTAGCTAGCTTACATTTAGCATATCTGATTTACCTGGCTAGCTAGCTACTGTATAAACACATTTTGATATAGTATTTGCTAGTTAAACTTTAATACCATAGATCAAATATATTTACCCTAGTAATATCATCAAAACTTACTTGACTGGATGTAGTCCTTGGGCTCAAATGCAGTAGTGTGGCTTCAATAGTTCTGCTATAGTAAGTAGTGTGCTGTGTGCATGTGACTGAGGAATGTGCAACTGAAATTCAACTGAATTTGCATTAAATCTGGTTGTTTTAACCAAGATTATGCTGCAAGATGTTTTTTTTTTTTTTTTCAACTACATTTAAGTTCCCTGTTATAGGCTAACTTGCAATTTTGCAGATTTCCAGTTTATTCCCATTAATTCCCGTTAATTCCCATATATTCCCGTTAATTCCCATGGAAAGTTTCCAACTTTGCAACCCTACTCCTGAGCTATATTCCAAGTCTTCAAAAGCTATGCGAAAGCAATTGTGCGAGGAATATTGTATTTGGAGATTGACAGCCCTAATTCTCAGTATTGGAACAATATGACAGTAAGTAAATAATGACTAATAAAACCTTTTTGTTTTATATCAGTGGACAGAGAATGTTTATAAATGAGTGTTACAATCCATATCAATAAACAATTAGAAATAAAAACAGGTGAAAAGAACGGAAAGAAAGAAAAACATTCCCAAAGTATTCGATCCATTACTCTGGAATCCAAACCACTGAGCTCATGTTATTACAGATATAAATTTTTTCACACGTTGCCTCAGGAAATCTCCTCACAGTTCCCAAGAGCGCCTTGAGTCTCAAATGAAACATAAATACACATATACTGCTCCTCTCTTCTCCTCAAATCTCCTTCTTTTCTGGCTTTAAGAGGATGTGGGAGTTGCACTTTGTGTACAGTATTCACATTTGCAGTGTCTGCATTGTTCAATTAGACAGATCATGTATGATGTCAGCACTCTATTCATTCTGTAATGCATTACGATAGAACACTACAGGTTAAACAGCATGTCATGTAGTATTCCGTATACTAAATGGATCGGCATATATTAGTGAACTCAGTAGCAGTACACATTTAAGGGATAGTTGAACCAAAAATGAAAATTTTCATTATTTTCAAAAATCACAAAAGAGAAAGGAGAAATAAAGATACAGTATTTTCGGAATTACATACTACTCATGCTATTTTGCAGTATGCAGTATACATACAGTGTACTGTATGCAAATTTTCTGTGTGCGTACAATATGCAACCTAATAAATGTGACAACAATGTTGCATACTACTGTTTGAAGCATGTAATGAATATACTGCATAGTATGCAGTACGCTGTTCCATTTTGATTAGTATTTCCGAGATAACTGGACACTACTTGCTAAAGTAGAGAAATAAAGAGAAATAAATGTAGTGATGTCATGTGACAATGGCGTAGCATGCAACCATCTGAAACATTTATTGTTGCATGCTGCGTACTGTTTCACGCACTAGTTTACATTGTTGGGTAAGTTACTTAAAAATAGTGTATAATAAATACAAATGACTTATTATTTCTCTGAAATTGTAATCAGATTACTTAACTTATTACTCAATTGAAAAAGTAATCACATTACTAATTACTTTACATTTAAGTTACTTTCTAAAACTAGACTTTCTAAAACTGTGTGCATTTTCACATTTTATTTTTGAAACAGTATGCAGTATACAGTGTATACTGTGTAGTATGCAGTGCACTAACATTCCATTGCAAATGTCTTCATTCCATTTCCAGTTTTGCTCCCTCTTTGTTTCTCTTCTAAATGATATTTTGTTTCTTTCTCATACATACGTTCTGTCTCATTTCTCAGAGATGGTGATGTTTGAAGTGTTCTACAATTGTTACTCTGCAGCAGTTCTGTGAGCGTAGCGCAGACTCATGGTTTAATCTCTTTTAGGTAACATATTGTTCTTATATTCATTAGACACAGCACTTCAGAAGATGACAGCAGTCGTAATTGGTTTGGTTTCATCTTGTTAAAATGCATTCATTATGCGACGGGCTCCTGGCCTCTTTTTGAGGCAAGAATGCGAGCACAAGCGTGTCTGTAATTGTGAGCCGCAGTCACTGTCAGATGCTTAATTAAAGCCAATGTAGAGAGGACATGCTCCATTTGAAAATTTCCATCTTCCTCACAGGTAGGGATAAATAGCTATCTGTCTTGTGTCTCAACGTCCAAAATTAATACTCGCCAAATGCAAGTAAAAATTGGCTTTGGAGAATAAATAAAAATGGAATTACTTCTTCAGGAATTGCAATGTAATGCATGGTTTAAATTGCATTATAACAAAACTCCCAACTCTAACCAAAACAGAAAGTCGTAGAGACATGGGGGAGGCCTCTTTTCACTGAGACCCTTGGTGTGGGACGTTGTGTTGGGAGTTTTGCCACAGCAAGCACCACTCACATTTTCTTCAGAAAATGAACCTAGTTATTTTTGCATTTCAGTTTGGTGATGCTAGTGAAGCAGAAATTACATGCAAATGAAAAAAGAAAAAAAAAAAAAGGTTTCAATGTTTTTGAAATGTTGTATTTTTTGAAATAATGCAAAATACAGTTTCTAGGCAGGTACGAAATATATATGGCCATAAATTCACTAGCCATTGACTTACATGGCAAAAAGTGAATTTTGTGAGAAATATTGTGGTTTTATTGTTTCTTTTGCTGTTGAATTGTGATCTGGGCCAGATATTGAGCACTATAATGACTGTCGAGTGTTATTGAGAGATTAAGAAGATTCCAGGAAGATGAAGACGGATCGGGAAATTGCCGTGACCAGTTTCCTCTTCCTGTCACAGCTCAGTGTCAACCTTTGCCTGAAGCACCAGGCATTTAGATTTTATTGCACAATATAGACATCTTGAAGTCAGTGTTTACTCAGTGCGTGTGAGAGTGTGTGTGTTTTAAAGGTCATAAGTAGCTGTGATGCTGTATTTTTGCCTCAGGTGGTATTCCTCGGGTTATGGAGGAATACTCACTTCAGGTAGAAGGCAGAAAATACACACTGCTGCATCACTGATGCTTGATGCTTTTTGCCATTGTGTCTGGTTAGGACAAGCACACAGTTTTGGGTTAGTCTGTAGTAGGTATTGTAATTAGCTTTAAATAAAAGAAATAGTCTATGATAATACTAATATGTCTGCCATATATATGTGTGTGTGTGTGTATTAAACCTCTCTTTTTGCACGCATGTGATGTATATGAGTGTTCATATACTGTGTGGAGTGCAGCTCTGTAGATATGTTAAAATGATGGCCTCACCAGATGAACAAATGCGCTGTTGTCAGAGAGATGAATTGCTTTGCTGATATTGACTGTTTGTTGCTCTTTAACTGAGTCTTCTGCCTCCATAGAAGCTGCTCTCTCATCACAGATAGATGAAATTCAGAGAGGTTGTAGGCACAATAATATTGAAAAAGTATATTGTTAATATGCAGGGCCCAAAATGAACACTTGACAGGTGGCAAATGTGAGTAAAAATTGGCATTGGCATGTAAATAAAACTGGCCAGTTTGTTGGACACTTTTTTTAGGTAATGCAACATAATGCAATTTTAAATGCATTATAAGAAGAGCAGTCCTATCTATCTATCCATGTCTATCCGTTTGTCTGTCTGTCTGTCTGTCTATCTATCCGTCTGTCTGTCTGTCTGCC